>NW_027129150.1:0-27500 GCF_037325665.1 Littorina saxatilis
CACACACACACTTGCCTGCGCACGCACGCACTCACACAAGCACGCACACACGCACGCACGTACGCACACGCACGCACACACACACACACACGCACACACACACACACACACACACACACACACACACACACATGCGCGCCTGCAATAGCTCCCACTCATCCACACACTCAAAACCATTCCTAATGATCCTTTACTAATTTAACTTTTCTTGCTTTAAAATTAACAGCGTAATATTGGTAGATATAAACAGGTGTGTTATTTAATCCTTTTGTACTTGTTGTTTAGATCAGAAACTGTAGGCGACTTCTTGTAATGACTCTTAATCATTTTCATCATCTAGTGGTAAGGCGTCCGCCCCGTGATCGGGAGGTCGTGGGTTCGAACCCCGGCCGGATCGCCACATTTTTTTTTCACACGTCAGTTACGGGCGTTCAATCCTGAAGGCTGGTTCCGAGTAACTACGAACGTAATCGGAAGTTCCGATGTTTACCAAGTCAAAGAGCCGAGTCGAACACTATCCTTGCGTCATCCAGAGATACTGTACAGATCTCTGCGTCATCTTTATGCAAGCAGCTTCGGAGATTTCAAAATGTTTGCTGTGTGCAACACATGTTCAACGACAACATCTAATACGGATATTTTGGATGTTTTGAAGGAAAGAACTTCTTTTTCTTGTCGTAAAACTGAAATACACCCTCTAATTAAAAAGCATGCACGCGTATAGGAGCCACAAACCGCATGCATACTGGCACACGCTGATGCTGGTGCTTCTGACTGTAAACTGTTACAACTTAGTCTATAGATCTAACTGAACTTGATCACGTTAGATCATCAGTGCTATATTATTTTGTAGAAACTAAAAAGGCACTCGGAGTCCAGTAACAACATATTGAAGTATCTGTGAATGTGTTTCTGGCAATTAAATGGGAACTCTGGTGTACAAGAGGTCTTCTGCTGCAGTGCATGGTGTCTAGATCTGGGTTTTGTCACTTTTGAAGGCTTCCACCGAGGCTGATGATACTGCCTGTGGTGGGAGGGCGTTCCACTCGCCAATGGTGCAAGGGAAGAAAGACTTCTGTATGATGTTCTGCAGGCTGGGAGTTTATGAGCCTCAGCATGGATTGAGCGAGTGCTGAGTGCAATTCTTTTCGCTCTATCGTATTAATTCACACATTGACCCTGCAGCAGTGACGATCATCTCTAGAATGCAATCGGCAAAGTTCGTAGCTCGGATTGCACTCATTCGAGCGCTACCGTGTACTGGGTTAGCGATACACGAACGGCAACTCTAATCAATAAGCATCCGTACACATCGGAAATTCCGTTCACGTGCGTAGCTACTCGGAAATAGTCTTCGGGATTGAAAGCCCGTAACTGACGTGTGAAAAAAAAATTCGCGGCCGGGTCATACCTAAGACTTTAAAATTGGCAATCTAGTGGCTGCTCCGCCTGGCGTCTGGCATTATGGGGTTAGTGCTAGGACTGGTTGGTTCGGTGTCAGAATAATGTGACTGGGTGAGACATGAAGCCTGTACATGTGCTGCGACTTCTGTCTTGTGTGTGGCGCACGTTATATGTCAAAGCAGCACCGCCCTGATATGGCCCTTCGTGGTCGGCTGGGCGTTAAGCAAACAAACAAATCTTATCACAGTTTTACTGTTGTTGAAATGTTGAAACATTCAGCAATTGAAACTTATCATTGATAGGTTGTTACGATATGATAACATGTTTATTTACTTGGACTCCCAAAATGCCTCGGCCACATTGCCGCCTCAGTAATTTGTGGTGTAACACAAACTTGGGGTGATCAAATAGCGTTTAAAAGACTGAAAAAAAAAGGCACACGAAAATCTTAAATGGTTTATGTGTAAAATGTATAAGGATACATTAAGCATTTTTGTTCTTCAGATACTTACTCACGTTTACACACACATACATGTACCGCACTCCTTACAGTATGCAGTTAATTATTGACTGACAGTAAAAGCAAAAACGTATGCGGGAACCAACTGGATAAATGCTTGTGAATTTATAACCAAGTCTTTTTTCTCTGATATAACTGAATAATACAAACTAAAACTTCAATTCTTACCTCGCACTATCAGATAGCAGGTATCACTTGGTTCCGGGGCATCGTTGACATAAACATGTAAAACATAGGTGTCCTCAAAGGCCTTCGTAATGTTCTGAATTTGCAGGGTAAGCTGGTGATTAGCTATTCTGTCACTGATTTCGTAACGTAGATTTTGAGACTCGCACTTTAACGGCGAAGACTTTGAGCATGTCGCCAGGAATCCCTCTGGTATTTGCAACAAACATAACACACACACAAGCATGTGTTTTTACCACTTGACTCCACCACTCTCTCTCTCTCTATACCGTTTCATAGTTGAAAGACATTGATATTAATTGTAATAGATACGCAGTAGAATCATTTTTATTCCAATAACACACACACACACACACACACACACACACACACACACACACACACACACACACACAAACACACACACACACACACACACACACACACACACTCACACACTCTCTCAAACAACCACACTCTCAAACACCCACACACCCAGACACATACACACACACACACACACACATACACACAGACATACATGTTTTAACATAGAGTGGGAATCGAGACGAGGGTCGTGGTATATGTGTGTGTGTTTGTCTGTCGGTCTGTGCGTGTGTGTGTGTGTAGAGCGATTCAGACCAAACTACTGGACCGATCTTTATGAAATTTGACATGAGAGTTCCTGGGAATGATATCCCTGGATGTTTTTTTTCTTTTTTTCGATAAATACTTTTGATGACGTCATATCCGACTTTTTGTAAAAGTTGAGGCGGCACTGTCACACCCTCATTTTTCAATCAAAATTAATTAATGAGTTTGGTCATTACAAATCTGAAAATTGTAATTTTTTTAAATTTTGTTTTATATAAACCGATCCAAATTTACGTTCATCTTATTTTACCTCATTTCCTGATTCTCCCCAAAAATATAAATATGTTATATTTAAATTAAAAACAAGCTCTGAAAATTACAAATATAACAATTATGATCAAAATTAGACCTCTGAAGGAGATCCCATGATCGGTGAGTCATCGGCGCTGCCACGTGTATTATCTACTAAAGTGTGGCGTTCATGAGGATGTGTATGTGCCTGTGTGTGTTGCACTAGAATAACGTATGCGTACATGGAATGACATTGCGGGTTACCTGAACATTGACAATGACGAAAGAAAGATTGTGTGTGTGAGTGTGTGCGCGCGCGTGTGTGTGTGTGTGTGTGTGTGCGTGTGTGTGTGCGTGCGTGTGTGGGTGTGTGTGACCATGTTTGAATTTATTCGGATTTAGTTCTCTTTCCTTGTTTGTATTATGATTGTGTAAGTGTAAAGCGCTCTGGGCTCGTCACCACGAGGTTTACGCGCTATATAAGTAATCGTTATTATTATTATTATTATTATTATTAAAATTAAATTTCCGAAATCGTTTTAAAAACAATTTCATCTTATTCCTTGTCGGTTCCTGATTCCAAAAACATATAGATATGATATGTTTGGATTAAAAACACGCTCTGAAAGTTAAAACGAAGAGAGGTACAGAAATGCGTCCTGCGCTATGCAGCACAGCGAAACCACTACCGCGCTGAACAGGCTCGTCAGTTTCACTCCGCTTTGCACAAGCGGCGGACTACGGTCATTGTGAAAAAATGCAGTGCGTTCAGTTTCATTCTGTGAGTTCCACAGCTTGACTAAATGTAGCAATTTCGCCTTACGCGACTTGTTCTCATTGCGATGTGTTCTTTGTTTTCCTATTTGTTTAGTCGTGGTACAAAAAAACATAATGTTATACAATAGCGTAGTCAAGGCAGCAACAACAAAACCCAGACATAAACATGATCATGTATGTCATAATTGTTACAAGTGTGTATTTTATAAAGTGATGACCTGATGCATACCTGGTTTCTTTGCACGTTTTAATGAAACAAATACGCGATCCGAATCCAAATCAATGCTGTCTCGTAGGAAAAAAGTCATCACCCCGGTGTCTCCTTCATTGACCACTGGGGCATCACACTTGTTTTTTAAAGAATGTCCTGTAAATTTGCAAGCATGCATCATTAGGCAATGTATTAGTACCTATTTTAGTAGGTAGGTCCACTCCTTCTTTGCGACTTTTCAACTAAATGGACCCGTCTCTCACCATTTCTTCAAATCCACTCGGACTAGAGCAATATATATATATATATACTAGATGATTACCCGCTTCGCCGGGAAGAAGTAGAGCCGAATACCCGGCCGTCGCCGGGGACCCGGCTTTGCCGGGTGTACGCCGGCATCGCCGGCGCACGAAGGAAGGGAGATCTAAAAATAGTAACGTGCAGTGACCTTCTAAATATAAACGTACAAACGGGAATATCGATTGACGCCAGCGCACGAAGGAAGGGAGATCTAAAAATAGTAACGTGCAGTGAAAAACGAAAATCGGTTCAGCGCTGCGCGCTGAGAGCACGTGTTGAAATATCTCATCGATCAGGTTGTGTCCGGGGTCTCTGTCAATAAGCCCACCAAATTTGAAGCAGATCCATCGAGAACTTTGGCCGTGCATGGCGATCAATCACACACACACACACACACACAGACACAAGTCGTATATATATATATATATATATATATATATATATATATATATATATATATATATATATATATATATATATATATATATATATATATATATATATATATATATATATATATATATATATATATATATATATATATATATACATATATATATATATATATACATATATAATACTATAAAAATGGGCACTCCTATGGCCCCGACAATTGCTAATCCCTTCATGGTATGGCTGGAAGAATGCATGCTGGAATCAAGCCCAGTTCCACTCCATACGAGCTCGTGGAAGCGATTCATAGATGATATCTTCCTTATATATGGACTGGCACACCAGAAGAACTTGAGATCTTCCAGAAGCATATCAACACATTCCATCCTATCATCAAATTCACAATGGGTTCTTCGTCGGTTGAAATGCCCTTCTTGGACATTACGCTCAAAATGCAGGAGGGGTACATAGAGATAGATCTCTATACAAAGCCCACGGACAAACGAAACTACCTGCACTATACGTCGTGCCACCCAAGACACTGCAAGGAAAACATCCCCTTCAGCCAGATGTTGAGGGCACGGCGTATATGCTACCAAAAGAAGGACTTTGCACAGCAATGTCTTCAGCTGGATCAACCTTCCGACTGCGTGGATACAAGAAGAAAACGCTGGAGGAAGCCAAAGAGAGGGCAGGAGCAACACCACGATCAGAGGCCTTAGCGTACAAAGAGAAGTCAACCAACAACAGAGTTCCGTTTGTTATCACACACAACCCTGCCAACCCTTCTCTGCGGGAATGGTTGAAGGAAAATCAGGAAATACTGCACTCAAGTACGCGATTGAAGGAAGCGGTACCTGGACTGCCAGTGGTTGGAGAAAGAAACGCCAAAAGCCTCAAACATATGATTATGCCTACTGTCCTTCTTCCAGCCCTCACCGTAGACTCTGACTCAGGTGTTGCAAAATGTGGTAAAACATGCATCATATGCAAAGAACACTTGACAGAGACTGTCACGGTTTAGTGACATGGATTGTGAAAGGAACACTCTGACGGGTGCCTATCTCCAATTGTGATGGAAAGCGCCTGTGCTTGAGTCGGGGTGACGGTATGAAACCGCTGACAGAGCATAGCGCACCACGGGGATTTCGTTTTGCAGGGGTTCCACGTGGGTGATTTTGCTGTCTGGGCAAAATCGGCTGTGACTGAACTGGATATGGGACACGCAGAGTCACGTGATATTTTCAAGGTTGTTTTGTGAGGACATGAAACTGGGGACTTCAACATTTGACGGCCAGAGAGAAGTTCCTAGAAGTTTGTTGGTCTACAACACGTTGGTGAAATACCATTTCATGACAGCGTGCCGTTCTGCAAGTACAGTAGGGCTTTCTGGGAACCACAAGAAGGGACCACTTTTCACCGTCTACATGTTATTTTGTGACTCTTGGCTGAGCGGAGGGATTTTCCAATGCATAAAGGAATTCAGCGCAAGGGGGGTGTGGCAGGAAAGTCGTCGACGGACGATAGCCATACAAAGGAAGCGGATTCGCCTAAAGGAGAGCTACCTACATAGGCTGTTGAGGCAATACATCGTTATTTAACGGTGTTGACGAGTCTGTGTTTGTGGAATGAAATACTTTCTGTTGTTCTTTCCAGGTTAGCGCATAATTTGCTCCTTGTGACGCTAAAATATTAATATGTATATGGTTTTTGCAGATATGGAGAGAAGGAAGGAGAATAGCTGATTTGTTGTTTTAAAAGTTCGTTTGTGCAGGCCCACGTCGTGCTCTATGAAACAAAAAAAGGTGTCAGTTTAGAGGAACGATAAATTGTTTTTAAACTGAAGGTGAGGCGATGGTATTTAGGACTGGACAAGGATGGTGAGGAAGGGGGAAGGAATGGAGATAGCGGATGTGGGCGGGGCCTAGAAGTAAGGAGGGAGGGGGGAGGGTGTTGTAGTGGAGGTTTTGGCGCCAAACTTTCTGGCAAGGGAGTGCCAGAGGATACACGCTCTTGCATTAGCGGCAAAGCAGCGGCAGCAGCAGCAGCAGCATTGAAGTGCGCGCGTCGGAAATTGAACATTATTTGTTGATCATGTCCGAAATAGAACAATGGTGTAAGGAGTCAAACCTTCCTTCAGCGGTGACCAGCGTCCTCGTCAAAGAGGGGTTCGATTCGTTGCCGGCCCTCAAATGTGTCGAGCCGGAGGATTTGGACTCCCTGAGTGCAAACATAAAAAGGGGGCATCTTGCCCTGCTTCGGGCAGGGATTAAAACCCTGCAAGCAAAAGATGGGGGAGGCCCCATGAGCAACGACACCGCCAGAGGTGCCAGTGGTTTGGCGGAATTGTTGGGGCGACTCAACATGGACGGTTCGCCAGTGACGCCGGCAAGACCCAAAGGTGAGGGATTAAAAATCATCGATTTTGTTTCATCCTCGTTGGCTGTGGAGGAGGAGGTGTCTCTTGGCGGAGGGGTGACAATCAAGTTACCCAATACAAAGCCGAAGTTAGATCGGGTGTCACCCTCCGCCTGGATTGTGGCAAATGCCAGAATCATGGCCACACTCCTGTCCCGGGATAAAGACTTTGATATAGCGGCCTATCTACGCTACACAGAGATGGTGGGGGAGTTAGGCTGCCGTTTCACCTGGCAGTCTGTGCTCATCTTCGACGACGAATATCGACAGCGTCAGGCGGCCGACAAATTGTCCTGGGGGACCGAAGCACCACGTCTGGCGACAGTTGTGCTTCGGGAGCGGGCTACGCCAACCATCAAGAAGTCTGGCGGCAACGGCGGAGCCAGTGGCGCGCACCGACAGCGACCGACAGGACCCGGGGGCAAAGAGGTGTGCCTGCAGTACAACAAGGGGTCATGCACCTATGGTCCACGTTGTATCTACGAGCACGCGTGCAGCAGCTGCGGCAAGGACCATCCCACAACCCAGCACTCAGCGAACCCTGGCAGCCACCCCCTGATATAGGATCCAGCACAGCAAATTGTCTCTACGGCCAAGGTAGGCCCCAACCACTCTAGTCCTTATGCAGCACAGAACCCTGACAATTGTAACTTTCTCTGTGGTAGTTCTTCCATTAGCGCAAAACTTCATATTTGGCAAAATGAGCTGGTAGATGATAGCGATAAGACCTTTTTGTTGGATGGCATAGAACACGGTTTTCGCATTATTGCAAGAGGCAGTGTAGTAACACCAGTAGAACATAAGAACCACAAATCAGCGATACAGCATACAGTAGCAGTGGAGCAGGAACTCATTGATCAGATAAATAAAGGAAACTACGTTATTGCTTCAAAGAAGCCTACCATAGTTAGTGCCTTGGCAGCTATACCAAAAAACGATAACGAAATCAGACTCATTCACGATGGCAGCAGACCTTATGGACAAGCAATGAACGATTACTCAATACCTGAAAGTGTTAAATTTCAAATATTAAGAGATGCCTGTAAATTAGCAAAGAGATATTGGTGCGCTAAAGTTGATCTTCAAGCAGCATACAGATCTGTGTGTATCCACCCAGAGAACTATCAGGTAACTGGACTCAAATGGGTTTTTGGTGATGACAAAACACCTACTTATCTTTTTGACAGCAGACTGCCGTTTGGCAGTAACGTAGGTCCCGCTCATTTCCATAGGATTTCACAGGCTGTGAGACGGTGTATGATTAGACGAGGAATGAGTGGAGTAGTGGCCTATATTGATGATTTTTTGTTAGCAACAGAAACAAAAGAAGAGTGTGAAAAAATGCTTTTTACCTTGATTAGATTACTCAGAGAATTAGGATTTAACATCAGTTGGAAGAAAGTGGTGGGGCCTACCCAGCGCATCACCTTCCTGGGGGTGGACATTGACACCCAGGCCTGCACACTGTCGTTGGGCAACGACAAGATACAACAGCTACGCCAGAAGCTACAGCAGTTTCAGCAGAAACAACGCGCAAGCAAGCAGCAGCTACAGAGCCTTGCAGGCTCTCTCAACTGGGCGTCATGTGTGGTTCGGGGAGGCAGATTTTTTCTCCGTCGCATACTTGACGCACAAAAACCTTTGCAGCAGCAAAAGCACAAAACTAGACTTACAAAAGCCTTTCATGAAGACTTGCAATGGTGGTTGGCTTTTCTTACAGTGTTCAATGGTACCGTGTATTTTCATCAACATGCTACGCAGCATGTGTATGTCGATGCGTGCAATACAGCAGCAGGAGCCTTTTACCAAAGTGACTGGGTTTATACTTGTTTTGAAAAGGACATTCCCGCAGCAAAAAACCTGCACATAAATTTCAAGGAAATCATTGCAGTCGTGAAAGCAGTTGAACGCTGGTCGCACTTGTGGGCAGGAAAAAGCGTGGTTTTCCACACTGATAGTACTGTTGCTAAAGGTGTCATAAACAAAGGACGATCGACGAACACTTACGTTAATTGTCTGTTACGAAAAATGGCGTGGGAATGTGCTAAGACAAATTGTAATATTTCTGCGGTGCATGTGGCAGGATCGGTTAATATTATGGCTGACAGTATATCACGCCTCCACGAAGGGAAGTTGGACCAATTAGTGGACTTGTTATCATGGTACCACCACGGACGCAGACCCGCAATCTTTTGGGAAGATCATATGTCAAGTGCGACGCTTGCCTTTCTTGGTTGCAGGTGCGGCTACGGCTAGTCTGGGTGCGGAACTGAAGAGAGAGGTGGCAGGTTATCGCGCCCTGAACTTTGCGGACAGTACCAAAAAGACTTACCAGACTCACTTAAATTCCTACCTACAGTTCTGTGACTGTATGAACATTCTTCCGGTGCCAGAGTCAGAGCAAACTGTGGCACAGTATGATGCGTTCCTTGCGAGGCGCATCAAACCAGCGTCGGTGAAACAGTACCTCAACATAATTCGCATTCTTCATTTGGAATGTGGCGAACAGCACCCATATAGAGACTCTTGGTATGTCAAAACCACCCTGAAGGGAATTGACAAATGCATGGGGTGTCCTCCTACGAGAAAGACGCCGATTACTCCTGAAGTGCTACTATCAATTCGCAAAGAACTAAACTTTTTGTATGCTGAAGACTGTGTGTTTTGGGCGGCTTGTTTGGTTCTTTTCTTTGGACTGTTGAGGAAGTCAAACCTCTTTCAAGACGATGGCACTTTTGACCCGACAAAACAGCTGACTAGAGACAGCTTCCTTATGACCGAACATGACTGTGTTACAATTGTGGTGACGTGGAGTAAAACGATCCAACGCAAAGAAAAAACACTAGCTATCAGATTACCTGTGTTATTGGATCATCCTCTGTGCCCCGTTACTGCGGTAACTGCAATGTTTCGGATCTTGGGCGCGGCACCCTCGAAGTCCCAAGCCTTTCCACTCAAAGGTTCCAAATTTAATAAACGCTTGCGTCTTGTTACTGCAGCTGCTGCGGGGAATTTTAGTAGTCACAGTTTTAGAAGGGGTGGCGCAACGTGGGCTATGTCTTGCGGAGTCCCGGGGGAAATTGTTAAACTCATGGGAGACTGGGCAAGCACCTGTTACTTAAGGTACTTAGACCAAATACCAAATAATATTATAGACAAGTACAGATCTCTTTTCTCCGATAAATTACCTAAACACTGATTACCGATTCTCGTCTATTGGGCAAAGGAAGGGCTTCCTTGGTTGGGAGAAGTCCACAGACAACTGTATTGTTGATGTCCGTTAAGTGATATCAAATGTATGTATGTGTCTATTGACCTGTATGAAAAAGAGGAAAGTAAATGGCCCCCCCTGGTTTTGCCCAATGTACGAGACTCGTGAACAGTCGTTATCTTTGGAATGTCTGCGAGAGAATGGAGGGAGAGTCACTGAGTACATCTCTGGGGTGAGAGTCTGTGTGTGGCCGTAGTGTGATTGTGTGTGGATAGGGAGTGGCCCACAAGGGCGGAGGGGGGAAGATGAGGGGAGGTGAGGGGGGGGGGGGGTGCGTCAAGGAGCGGAAGTTTAAGTGTCAGTTTAGATGAACGATAAATTGTTTTTAAACTGAAGGTGAGGCGATGGTATTTAGGACTGGACAAGGATGGTGAGGAAGGGGGAAGGAATGGAGATAGCGGATGTGGGCGGGGCCTAGAAGTAAGGAGGGAGGGGGGAGGGTGTTGTAGTGGAGGTTTTGGCGCCAAACTTTCTGGCAAGGGAGTGCCAGAGGATACACGCTCTTGCATTAGCGGCAAAGCAGCGGCAGCAGCAGCAGCAGCATTGAAGTGCGCGCGTCGGAAATTGAACATTATTTGTCCCACCAACCAACCCCTATCCACCCCCATGGCAATTTGCTGGATTTCGTCCTATGTCGATAAAGACTTCTACTATGCCTTATCAAATTATGCATGATGTTTGCTTCTTATCACCTGATCATATTTCCATCGTACGTTTCCGTCGTTGGACGTATGTGTATTCTTTCACTTCATTGAAAAAGGGGGGCTTATGTGTTTTCGTTAAATAACATGTTGTAATTGATTGAATTGTGTGTTGATTTGTTACCGATGTTAGTTTTATGGTTTTTATTTTCATTTTATTACTGTAATGTTAATGTGTGTGGAGAAGTCCACAGACAACTGTATTGTTGATGTCCGTTAAAGTGATATCAAATGTATGTATGTGTTTGTTGACCTGTATGAAAAAGAGGAAAGTAAATGCCCCCCCCCCCCCCCCCCCCCCCCCCCCTGGTTTTGCCCAATGTACGAGATTCGTGAACAGTCGTTATCTTTGGAATGTCTGCGAGAGAATGGAGGGAGAGTCACTGAGTACATCTCTGGGGTGAGAGTCTGTGTGTGGCCGTAGTGTGATTGTGTGTGGATAAAGGAGTGGCCCACAAGGGCGGAGGGGGGAAGATGAGGGGAGGTGAGGGGGGGGGGGGGGGTGCGTCAAGGAGCGGAAGTTTAATGTCATATGAGTGGTGACAACGTGTGACATGTTTAAAGGTGGAGTGTGAAGGGTAGCGTGGAATGTTTAGTGCACCGATGCTTTTTGTTGCAGCCTTCTTTCCTACCTACTTCTTACCTATCTACGTATGTCTGCGGTGTTGCGGGTATGCGGTAGCCGGGACTTCTGTATGCTGTTACCTGGTGTTCTGGTGGTTTGCTGTCGCTGTTGTTGTCCCACCATTCTACATTTCTTACCATTTATGGTAACTACGGGAAGGACCTTCAGCGACTGAGTGAGGCGCCTGCTATCTCCACTATTCTCTGCTTCGTTCAACGCCAACCGGCACTACAGTCAACGGAGCAGTTGTTGAGATAGACTATTCACGGGTCGCCCACTCAGTGGCAAAAAGCTAAGTGTGCCATGTCATTGCACCCTGTATACCACCTAGTCATCTTTTATATTTATGTCATATGAGTGGTGACAACGTGGGGTGTGTGACACCTGCATTTAACCAGCGCTTTTGCATAATCGGCTAACTTTCCTATCTATACACGGGATCAGCGTGTTATTATCATTTTCTAAACTTTAACTGGCATTTTTTGTCAGTGACCTATTTTTACGTTTTAAACGTAAAACATATTTTGGAGTGAAGTCTCGAGGGAGGTGGCGAGATAGTATATAAACAGGCGTCTGAAACTTATACTTTTGTTGATTCTATATCTATATCGGGGAGACAAAAAACAATCTCAAAACCCGCTTCTACTTGCATAGGTCACACATCCAAACAAATGTTGGTACACATGTGACAATGCACTTCAGTTTACCTGGACACTCACTGCAGGACATGCGGTGTTTACCCATCGAACAGGTGTACACCAACAACCCTACACACAGGCACGAGAGGGAACAATTTTGGATCAGAAAGCTACAGTCTTTCCAAGTGGACTAAACACTGTCACCAGATAAATGCCAGATGTGACAACACCTTATAGTTGATGTAATATTCCTGCGATCACGTCCGGGACGTGTTTAACTTTTGAAAGTAAATTTGACTACAACTGTGTAAAAGATATGTACTTTTCATGAACCGCCTGTTTTACAGTGATGAACTTGTATACATTGTTTTCAACCATAGGGACAACCCTATCAATTGAGAAAGGAAACTAACTTGCGTCGATCCAGAACTTACCACATCGGATGTTGAAAACAGAAAAAAAAACAATTAATCTACTTGCTAACGTATTAACATGTCACCGCACATAAGCGGGCATGTAAATCTGCATGTGCCCGTTAATACAAAAATATGTATGTGTGTGTGCGCGCGCGCGATTGCGTGTGTGTGCGTGTATGTATTTGTGCGTTAGGTGCGTGTGTGTGGATGTACCTGTGTCAGTGTGTGTGTCTGTAGGTACATGATGATTATGCAGGGGTGTGTGCCAGCACGTACGAACACACAGTGGTCATGCAACGAGCGTTCATGTGCATACTATCTTTTACCTTTACTTGCCTGTTTTGAAGTCCTCAATGTCTCCCACCCACCTTGTTATCATCCAGGTGTTCAGCACTGCATCATCTTTAACAATCCACTTGTTTAGAACTAGACTTTGTTACTGTCTTATTCATTTTTGGAAATCCGGCACGCAAAACATAGTACGTCATGTGTAATTACGTCATAGACATACATTGCGTCAAAGGATATTTGTAAACATCCTGCGAGCTAATAATAGAACACCCTTACATAGGCCGCGAGGCCGAAATATTGGTGAAAACGTGAAGGCTTGTTTTGGTTATTTTTTTCCATATTTGTTTGTATATATATATTGTACTGGATGAATACCCGCTTCGCCGGGAACGGCTGCGCCGGGAAGAAGTCGATCCGAATACCCGGCTGCGCCGGGGACACGGCTATGCCGGGTGTACGCCGGCTTTGCCGGCGCACCGCACGGAGGAAGGGAGATAATCGCGGCTAAAAACACTGGAGAAGGTAAGGAAGAGTTACTGGTAGTGGATCCAGACAAAAAAAAACCAATCGGTTCAGCGCTGCGCGCTGAGAGCACGTGTTGAAATATCTCATCGACCAGGTTGTGTCCCGGGTGTACCTGAATATGCCCACCAAATCCATCGAGAACCTTGCACTTGGCCGCGCATCGCGGACAGACACACAGACACATAGACACAAGTCGTATATATATATATATATATATATATATATATATATATATATATATATATATATATATATATATATACATATATAAAACATCAGAAATTGTGAAAGAAACAATTGAAAGTCAGCAGAGACTTTCTTCCGAGATTTGTTAAAATCTCTTAGCAGAGATAGAGAGAGAAATAAGTATCCCTTCACAGACAGCCTATTGGGAGCATCAGACCCTCCTCAAGGGGGACCGAGATTTACAGAGCAAAGTCCCTTTGTGGGGGACGTATCGCAAGGTAATCTAGTCCTGAGGAGGACCATTGTATTTGTACCTAGACCAGACACGTGTTTCGACACTATTGTGTCTCATCAGTGGTCAGGTGGTACTGATGGCGAGAGTTGTCAACCCATGGTATCCAACTAAGAAGCAAACCATTCTCTGAATGGTAGCTTCTGTTGGCATGGGAGACTACCCTCATCTGACAACCCCAAGAGGATATCTGTGAAGGGAAACACTTTGATTTAAGGCCAAAGTGTAGAATTGATATTTATTAAGAAAGAATTTAGAAATTTAGACAAGTTTTAACCAAGAAATTAGGTTAAAACAAGGGAAATTTGAAAAAGCCTAAAGGGAGGTAACTCTGTACCAGCCTGCAGATCCAGAAATGGATACGCGAACAAGTTAGATCTAATTTTGAAAAGGTTAAACAGGAAAAGCGGTCAACTTTTCACTGCTGTTCAACACAGGACTTGGTAAAGAAGAAGTTTTCTGCTTTATTCAATTGGATCGCTTTAAAGGCGATGCAACTTTCACGGTGACCAAATTATAAAACATCAGAAATTGTGAAAGAAACAATTGAAAGTCAGCAGAGACTTTCTTCCGAGATTTGTTAAAATCTCTTAGCAGAGATAGAGAGAGAAATAAGTATCCCTTCACAGACAGCCTATTGGGAGCATCAGACCCTCCTCAAGGGGGACCGAGATTTACAGAGCAAAGTCCCTTTGTGGGGGACGTATCGCAAGGTAATCTAGTCCTGAGGAGGACCATTGTATTTGTACCTAGACCAGACACGTGTTTCGACACTATTGTGTCTCATCAGTGGTCAGGTGGTACTGATGGCGAGAGTTGTCAACCCATGGTATCCAACTAAGAAGCAAACCATTCTCTGAATGGTAGCTTCTGTTGGCATGGGAGACTACCCTCATCTGACAACCCCAAGAGGATATCTGTGAAGGGAAACACTTTGATTTAAGGCCAAAGTGTAGAATTGATATTTATTAAGAAAGAATTTAGAAATTTAGACAAGTTTTAACCAAGAAATTAGGTTAAAACAAGGGAAATTTGAAAAAGCCTAAAGGGAGGTAACTCTGTACCAGCCTGCAGATCCAGAAATGGATACGCGAACAAGTTAGATCTAATTTTGAAAAGGTTAAACAGGAAAAGCGGTCAACTTTTCACTGCTGTTCAACACAGGACTTGGTAAAGAAGAAGTTTTCTGCTTTATTCAATTGGATCGCTTTAAAGGCGATGCAACTTTCACGGTGACCAAATTATAAAACATCAGAAATTGTGAAAGAAACAATTGAAAGTCAGCAGAGACTTTCTTCCGAGATTTGTTAAAATCTCTTAGCAGAGATAGAGAGAGAAATAAGTATCCCTTCACAGACAGCCTATTGGGAGCATCAGACCCTCCTCAAGGGGGACCGAGATTTACAGAGCAAATAAAAAATATATAAAATATATATATAAAACAATCCCTGAGCCTTCCGACTGTTAAGTTCAACCACGAAAATAGATCTAAAACGTACGTGGTTAAGCTTTTCAATGGCGTTTTTGAAGCCTGCAGATGTTGTGTTTACAAAACGCTTCGGGGGCACCCTTTAATCCATAATCCAGACACACCAAATACATGGAACGAAAGGCAAAAGGATGGACTGTAAGCTGGTTTTTGGGCTTCTAAACATGTTAAAGGATATAAAGGCAAGAAAGACTCAAACATTGCCCTTGTTCTTTCAAGTGTAGATTAGAGAGTATTAAATGAATGCAGTAGCCCCTTGGTCAGAATACAGAGCAGGCCTTTCTGTTTCCAACGATGTATAATTTGACACTGTACATAATGCTTAAGAACTGCCACCGAAGTGATTTTTCAACTAACCCGTCGGAAAAGACACCCTATTTTGGCCGTAAAATGTGCCAACATGCAGTACATTTCTAACCTGTGATGTGTGTACACCCAAGCATTGCCATTGATTTAAAACCTCAGAGATATAATTTCTGAAAATTTGCTTCATGAACGAGTTTTCAGTGTGCAATAAAAGCCAGCTATTTGCTTTGTTTCTTTGCTGTGGCGCAAATACAAAACCAACCAGATCTGCGCTGACATCGTGACGTCTTTTTCACAATGGCCAGTTGCGTGGTTCCCCGATGGCTCACGTTCGTATCAATGTGGATGCAGCTATGGCTCGACCAAGACCGAACTGCGTGATATACCAGAGGCGGATCAACGGGTTATGTCGGGGGGTAGAGTGGCCGCCTATGAGGGGGAAGCTGAAGATAATGTAACATTATGAGGTGCATTGTAGGCATCTCCTGGAAGATAACAAGGTTAATCATTAGAGGAAATCTATGTTCATGTATGTACACATCTTTGAGACAGCAATTTGATACTGTCACGCCATTTTTCAAACTGTGTTGTTTTTTTTTGGTTTTTTTGTGTGGGGGGGGGGGAGGGTGGGGGTGGTCCTGAACCACTGGAACCCAACCCTAGACCCATTCTTGTATAGTTACGTGTGGTTTGGGGTCGATGTTTTTCGGCACACGTTTTCGTAAACGTGACTTTGCTATTTTAACTTTGAACAGTTTCATAACGGTTTGGGTTGTAAATCGCCTACACATATCTTTTTACGGTGACACGCCAGAACACCCGGCAAACCGCCGAAACCGTCAGTCCTACCCCTAAATCTATCAGACCCCACCCTTCTATTAGTTCAACCTCACTGGCGCAGAATTTGTGCTTTTCGAAACTGTATCTTTATAGTGATAGAAGGTCGGTACGTGTGTGTGTGTGTGTGTGTGTGTGTGTGTGTGTGTGTGTGTGTGTGTGTGTGCGTGCGTGTGTGTGTGCGTGGGTGTGTATATGTGTGTGTGTATGTTCATGTGTTTACATATGTGTGTGTGTGTGTGTGTATATGTGTGTCTGTGTGTGTGTGTGTACGTGTGTGTGTGTGTGTGTATGTGTGTTTGTGTGTGTGGGTGTGTATGTATGTATGTGTGTTTGTGCGTGCGTGTGTGTGTATGTATGTGTGTGTGTGTGTGTGTGTGTATGTGTGTGTGTGTATGTTCATGTGCTTACATATGTGTGTGTGTATGTGAATGTATGTTCATGTGTTTACATATGTGTGTGTGTGTGTATGTGTGTGTGTGTGTGGGTGTGTATGTGTGTGTGTGTATATGTGTGTATGTGTGTATGTGTGTGTGTGTGTTTGTGTGTGTGTGTGTATGTGTGGGTAGTATACATATACAAAATACCAACTTCCGTAACATTATTCTTTGATGATCGCAATAGGGATGTGTGAGACCAATCAATCACAGCCCCCGAATTCCCCCACGTGTCTATCAGAATAGCTATATATGTTTATATCGTTATGTACCTTGCTTACTAGAATACAGAATACAGAATACAGTATTTATTGAGCCAAGTGACATTAAAAAACATGTAAAGCACGAGGAATGTCGCGTAGTGTTGGTAAAATCACGCACACACACACACCCACACACACACTGACACACACACACACACACGCCCACACATACACTGACATACACACCAACACACACGCGCCCACACTACAGCAGTCACGATCACACCATCACACGCAGGGCAGACATGAGGTAAAACAAATGACAATCATCTATTAAAAGAAAATGTACAAAGAGTGGTCTAAGATGCTGGTGGAAGGGTCTACACAGAATACAATTGTATAATCTAACTAGTGATACCCACCGGCCCCCGTAGCGCAGTGGTTAGCGCATCGGGCTGTGGGCCGGGAGGTCGTGGGTTCGAATCCCATCAGGGTCATGTGGGTTTTTCGGGCTACGGTCGGCTCCTACCCAGAGTGGAAGTGCTATGGTTCCTATGGGAAGGCTGGAATCACACAGCCGAGTGTCATTCACTTAACGAATGCGACTTTGAGGGTGTTCAGGTTCTGTTTACCTGGCCAACACCGCAGGTGCAGCAGTTCTCGGGCCTGGTTGACACCAGGATATATTATGACAGTAAGCGTAGAGTGCTGCCCTGTCACGTAGTCTCAAACCAAATTGGAAATCCATAGCATCATCATTATAATCATCCTCATCTCATTAATCATCCAAAATTATAAAGTGTCCTTGCTCTTGTGGCCCTTCATGCCCGGAGCTCTCATGGTGACCTTGGTCTCAGTGTTCCTGTTCGATCCTTCCCCGAATAGTACTTCTGCTGTCAGTCCTCAACGTGTGACGTTCTGGGGGGTCGACGGAGGGACGTGGTGGCGGTCTGCTCTCTGGAGGGGACCCTCACTCAGTCTGGCTCCGCGACTTAGCTGTCAATGTCGTTAGTAGGGGGCATAGTAGGTAGTGGGCTGCGTCCGTTAGCTCGGGACAGACCCACTACTGAACACCGTCGAAGTGACTCAGCAGAAGTGCAGTGTCATCTTCCGAGGGTAGCCTTCCGCAACGACCCGACATCCCTCCCTGGAGCGTCTGTAAAATCGACAAGTCTGGCAGCGGAACGAAATTCAGATGTGGATGGAACAGTGAGTGCAGGGACGGGGCGGCGTGAGTACACACCGGGACAAGGAACAGGTGTAAGGGAAAAAAAAAGAAAAAAAAAAAAAAAAAAAAACTAGTGATGCACGGGATTTTCTTCTTTATAAATTACATAATTAATTGTGAATAAGCAACAAAAACGTGTTAAATGTTTGATGGCATCATACAAAACAAAATGCCATAAATTTATTGGGAGAAAATAGTGTGCACCGTACAATAACAGTTTTACACATCAGCAAATAGGAAAAAGTAACAGTTGGTACTGTGAACAATAAAACGCCTATCAAATTTTCATATAATTTTGAAAGGATAAAACACCGTTAATGTGTGCCCTTTTGAGATTTCAGTCAATGTGGACAGTCTGAGAATTCAGTCAATGTGACAAAATGATTTTGTCACGCTTCAATTAAGATGCATGCTAGTTAAAATGTACAAAAACAATATGTAACACCAATTATATAATTGGGAAAGAAATCTTGTCGCAGTTCGCCGACAGCTCGAGTCACCCACAATGAAATGTTTGTACGATCGACTGCACTAAAATTAGCGGCTACATTGACATAAGTGAAGTACATAAATGTTCAAAAAAATGTGCCCATAGAACAATATTTTTACACATCACCATACATGTCTTGAGCTGTCTTAAGACAGGAAAAAAAACAACCAGCGTTAAATGGAACAAAATGTTTACACTTTGGCAAACATGTGAATGAAAAGTAGTTAAAATGTGAAGTTGGTTCTGCGAACAACAAAATGTTTACATAGAAGCAAAATGTTTACAGGTCACCATGCATATGTATAGAGAAAAACACTCTCACACAACGCTAAATGTGCAAATGAACTGTGTGCACATCGTCATGCTTACAATTGGGAGCTGGATAAAAAGACAGCACTAATGATCGCAATGAAGAACACTATCATAGTTGCACATCAGTACACCCGTACTTGCAAAAAGTACAGCAAAAGTACAGTTTGTTCACACACACACACACACACACACACACACACAGTAGCAAACTCAAAGGGATTGCGAAAATGCAATCATGTGCAAAATGAACAAAATATCAATGTATATGTAACAACTAAAACCACACACAACACACTGAACTAAAGTTGCAAAGGTGTGTACAAAGAGAATAAAAACAAATATTTACACATCACCAACTTAGGTTTGAAATGATCTGAATGCAAACATAGTTGCACATCCAGTCACTCTGTGAGGCAAGTACCCTGACTTTGACAACAAAAGCTATCTTTCCAGACCATCAACCAATTTTCAGATGCAGAACACATGTAATGAGCGCTTTTGCTGCTAGCCCTGCTTACTTCCTCTGGCGCGAGCGCTAGAGGACACGGGGGGAGGGGGGGGGGGGGGGGGGGGGTCGCTTCTTTGCGATGTGTAAATCGGTACTTTTCTATTTTATTCTGCAGCTTAGGTAATTGCGCATAGTCTTCATTGTTTTTTTAAATGTGTGGTGTCGAGATATGTCCGAATCATATGCTACCCATCTTTTACACATGGCGCAGTTACCTAAGCTGCAGAAATTAAATAGAAAAGTACCGATTTACACATCACAAAGAAGCAATTTTTAACCCGTGTCCTCTAGCGTTCGCGCCAGGTAGGTAAGACGCTTCTCTCCCTTGGGCCCAGGGAGGTGACCAATGCTAGCAGCAAAACCGCTCATTGTAAAAAGTACATCAATAGTTTGTTCACACACTGTAGCAGCTAAATTGGGTGTGGGTTGTGGATCATGGTGTTACACATCAGCAAATAGGAATGAAAAAGTAAACCATTGGTAAATATACAGTGGGTTCTGCCCTTTTATGAGATTTCAGTCAATGTGGACAGTCTGAGAATTCAGTCAATGTGACAAAATGATTTTGTCACGCTTCAATTAAGAAGCATGCTATACTGAACTCCAAAAGAAACGCAAGTTAAGAGTTATTTAGGGTTTTGTTAAAATTCATGCACAAAAGGTGGGTTTCAGGGGAAAATTCTGCACGAGCATGAGTAAGCATAGTGTCCTGCACGTAGCCTGTGAAAATCACGTGTGCAGCGCCCAGGGTGCGCTCTCTGCAGCGTGCTGAAGATTGAAACTGTTTTTCGCTCGCGCAGCCCACACAAAACCTGTCAGACCGGATTTTTTTTTTGTTAACAGTACTCAGCTTACACAAGGAACAAAAACCTGTCTCCGTCCACTGTCTGAAATCAGCCATTTGTACAGTAGAATCATGCCAAGACTGAGCGCCATTGGCCGGGAGAGAGCAATCGGGCAATTGCAAGCTGGAAATCGCCCAGCTGCCATTGCAAATGTCATGGGCGTGGCAACCTCGACCATCTGTCGTCTGTGGACCCGATTCCAAGCCAGCGGCAGCACCTGGGATGGCGCTAGAAGCGGACGACCTCGTGTGACTACTGCTCGCCAGGACCGGGTCATCTACTGTCAGCACCTGCGCCAACCGTTCCTCCCGGCTACAGAAACCTCCAGGAACACCGTTGGAACCCATGGCGCTCCCATCTCGGGCACCACGACACGACGCCGGCTGTCGGCCAACCACCTGGACTGCAGGCGCCCTGCTCGCCGCACATTGCTTACTGTACAGCACAGGCAGCAGCGACTGCAGTGGGGACATGAACACCTCAACTGGAACCAGCGGCAGTGGCGGGACATCCTTTTTTACGGACAAAAGCCGCTACTGCATCAGCCACGCGGACGGCCGCATCAGGGTGTGGCGAAAACGCAACCAGAGGTACGCCGCCAACAACATCCTGCAATACAACGCCTGGGGAGGCCCCAGCGTCATGATCTGGGGTGGGATAGGCCTCAACCATCTTGTGGGCCCCGTGGTCTTCCAAGGCATCGGCCCTGGGCGCGGAAACGGCGTGAATGCACAGCGGTACATCAACCAGGTCCTGGGACCCACAGTCGTGCCGTACTTCCAACTCCACGGCAACCTTACCTTTCAGCAGGACAACGCTCGCCCCCACACCGCGAGGGCCACCACGGCCTTCCTGCAGCAGAACAACATCAGGGTGATGCCCTGGCCCTCCCTGAGCCCGGATATGAATCCCATTGAACACTTATGGGACATTTTGCAAAGGGAGCTGAATGCCTTCCAGCCGAGGCCAACAACCGCACCCCAGTTGGAGCAGGCCATCAGGCAAATCTGGACCATCATCAACATGGCCACTGTCAACCGCCTGGTGCGCTCCATGAGAGCCAGATGTCAGGCCCATGTCAACGCCAATGGGGGACACACGCGTTACTGATCCTGGCGGTGAGAACTTTCTGTCGGTAACGTTTTTTTGTTAGTGACAATCAAAGAACATTGCCCCAAGATGCTTTGTACCAATTTTCGTGAGATTCGTTCGATTCCATCTCGTCAAAATGAAATGCCAAAGAATGAGATTAAATTTCTTGAAATTTCAAATTGCGTTTCTTTTGGAGTTAAGTATAGTTAAAATGTGTTAAAACAATATGTAACACCAATTATATAATTGGGAAAGAAATCTTGTCGCAGTTCGCCTCACCCACAATAAAGAGTTGACAAAGTTGTCGATACCTGATCACTAACTGCAGCGGAAGAGAGTGGACATCCCCCGATCTGTCGCCTTGTCTGCGGAAGCGAATGGCGTCTTCCTATGTGAAGAAAATGAGGAAAAAGAATATATAGATTGTACACAGGTGTATGGGTAAAATTGAACTTGAGCGTGTTAAATTCAAAGCTCATAATTCAATCAATCAATCAATGAGGCTTATATCGCGCATATTCCGTGGGTACAGTTCTAGGCGCTCTGCAGTGATGCCGTGTGAGATGAAATGTTATACGGCCAGTAGATTGCAGCCATTTTGGCGCATATTTACCTTTCACGGCTTATTATTCCAAGTCACACGGGTATAGGTAGACAATTATTAACTGTGCCTAAGCAATTTTTTCCAAGAAAGACCCTTTTGTCAATCGTGGGATCTTTAACGTGCACACCCAATGTAGTGTAAACGGGAGGGGGGGGGGGGGGGTGTTGACACCGGAGAGAGTCTGCACACAAAGTTGACTCTGTGAAATAATTGTCTGCCGAACCTGGGATCGAACTCACGCTGACAGCGGCCAACTGAATACAAATCCAGCGCGCTACCAACTGAGCTATGTCTCCAAATTTGCAGAACGTGCACTTGCAATCACCCAAATAAATTAAATATGCTGACATTTGTAGAACCTGCATTTGCTATCAATTCATTGGTACTTAGTCGCTATGGTGAAAATCTGAAAGAACAAACTAAAACCATACTCAGAACATTTGTGAAACAAAATACTTTTCCAACTCAAGGGAAGTAATCAAAATCACACTCACTAAACCCAGAACGTGCACATGCAATCACCCAAATAAATGAAAAATGCTGAAATTGTTAGAACCTGCATTTGCTATGACCCAAATTAATGAAAAATGCTGATGTTTGGAGCACAATCATTCGTCAATTAATTGGGATTTACCTGGCAAAAGTGCGCAAAGTTTTCGAGTGGACATCCCCTGATCTGTCGCCTTGTCTGCGGAAACGAATGGTGTCTTCCTATGTGAAGAAAATGAGGAAAAAGAATATATAGATTGTACACAGGTGTATGGGTAAAATTGAACTTGAGCGTGTTAAATTCATAGCTCATAATTCAATCAATCAATCAATGAGGCTTATATCGCGCATATTCCGTGGGTACAGTTCTAGGCGCTCTGCAGTGATGCCGTGTGAGATGAAATTTTATACGGCCAGTAGATTGCAGCCATTTTGGCGCATATTTACCTTTCACGGCCTATTATTCCAAGTCACACGGGTATAAGTAGACAATTATTAACTGTGCCTAAGCAATTTTTGCCAGGAAAGACCCTTTTGTCTATCGTGGGATCTTTAACGTGCACACCCAATGTAGTGTACACGGGGGGGGGGGGGGGGGGGGGGGGGGTCTGACACCGAAGAGAGTCTGCACACAAAGTTGACTCTGTGAAATACATTTCCGCCGAACCTGGGATCGAACTCACGCTGACAGCGGCCAACTGAATACAAATCCAGCGCGCTACCAACTGAGCTATGTCTCCAAATTTGCAGAACGTGCACTTGCAAACACCAAATAAATTAAAAATGCTGACATTTGTAGAACCTGCATTTGCTATCAATTCATTGGTACTTAGTCGCTATGGTGAAAATCTGGAAGAACAAACAAAAACCAAACTCAGAACATTTGTGAAGCAAAATACTTTTCCAACTCAAGGGAAGTAATCAAAATCACACTCACTAAACCACCTTGAAGGAGTACACCAAAAGCAAAATGAACAAATATGTACGATTTCCAACAATTGAAAGGTTTTAGGCAGCCACTCAATGTAGTGTAAACGGGGGGGGGGGGGGGGGGGGGGGTTCTGACACCGAAGAGAGTCTGCACACAAAGTTGACTCTGTGAAATAATTTTCCGCCGAACCTGGGATCGAACTCACGCTGACAGCGGCCAACTGAATACAAATCCAGCGCGCTACCAACTGAGCTATGTCTCCAAATTTGCAGAACGTGCACTTGCAATCACCCAAATAAATTAAATATGCTGACATTTGTAGAACCTGCATTTGCTATCAATTCATTGGTACTTAATCGCTATGGTGAAAATCTGAAAGAACAAACTAAAACCATACTCAGAACATTTGTGAAACAAAATACTTTTCCAACTCAAGGGAAGTAATCAAAATCACACTCACTAAACCCAGAACGTGCACATGCAATCACCCAAATAAATGAAAAATGCTGAAATTGTTAGAACCTGCATTTGCTATGACCCAAATTAATGAAAAATGCTGATGTTTGGAGCACAATCATTCGTCAATTAATTGGGATTTACCTGGCAAAAGTGCGCAAAGTTGTCGAGTGGACATCCCCCGATCTGTCGCCTTGTCTGCGGAAGCGAATGGCGTCTTCCTATGTGAAGAAAATGAGGAAAAAGAATATATAGATTGTACACAATGTGTATGGGTAAAATTGAACTTGAGCGTGTTAAATTCATAGCTCATAATTCAATCAATCAATCAATGAGGCTTATATCGCGCATATTCCGTGGGGACAGTTCTAGGCGCTCTGCAGTGATGCCGTGTGAGATGAAGTTTTATACGGCCAGTAGATTGCAGCCATTTCGGCGCATATTTACCTTTCACGGCCTATTATTCCAAGTCACACGGGTATAGGTAGACAATTATTACCTGTGCCTAAGCAATTTTTGCCAGGAAAGACCCTTTTGTCTATCGTGGAATCTTTAACGTGCACACCCAATGTAGTGTACACGGGGGGGGGGGGGGGGGGGGGGGGGTCTGACACCGAAGAGAGTCTGCACACAAAGTTCACTCTGTGAAATAAATTTCCGCCGAACCTGGGATCGAACTCACGCAGACAGCGGCCAACTGAATACAAATCCAGAGCGCTACCAACTGAGCTATGTCTCCAAATTTGCAGAACGTGCACTTGCAATCACCCAAATAAATTAAATATGCTGACATTTGTAGAACCTGCATTTGCTATCAATTCATTGGTACTTAGTCGCTATGGTGAAAATCTGAAAGAACAAACTAAAACCATACTCAGAACATTTGTGAAACAAAATACTTTTCCAACTCAAGGGAAGTAATCAAAATCACACTCACTAAACCCAGAACGTGCACTTGCAATCACCCAAATAAATTAAATATGCTGACATTTGTAGAACCTGCATTTGCTATCAATTCATTGGTACTTAATCGCTATGGTGAAAATCTGAAAGAACAAACTAAAACCATACTCAGAACATTTGTGAAACAAAATACTTTTCCAACTCAAGGGAAGTAATCAAAATCACACTCACTAAACCCAGAACGTGCACATGCAATCACCCAAATAAATGAAAAATGCTGAAATTGTTAGAACCTGCATTTGCTATGACCCAAATTAATGAAAAATGCTGATGTTTGGAGCACAATCATTCGTCAATTAATTGGGATTTACCTGGCAAAAGTGCGCAAAGTTGTCGAGTGGACATCCCCCGATCTGTCGCCTTGTCTGCGGAAGCGAATGGTGTCTTCCTATGTGAAGAAAATGAGGAAAAAGAATATATAGATTGTACACAGGTGTATGGGTAAAATTGAACTTGAGCGTGTTAAATTCATAGCTCATAATTCAATCAATCAATCAATGAGGCTTATATCGCGCATATTCCCTGGGTACAGTTCTAGGCTCTCTGCAGTGATGCCGTGTGAGATGAAATTTTATACGGCCAGTAGATTGCAGCCATTTTGGCGCATATGTACCTTTCACGGCCTATTATTCCAAGTCACACGGGTATAAGTAGACAATTATTAACTGTGCCTAAGCAATTTTTGCCAGGAAAGACCCTTTTGTCTATCGTGGGATCTTTAACGTGCACGCCCAATGTAGTGTACACGGGGGGGGGGGGGGGGGGGGGGGTCTGACACTGAAGAGAGTCTGCACACAAAGTTGACTCTGTGAAATAAATTTCCGCCGAACCTGGGATTGAACTCACGCTGACAGCGGCCAACTGAATACAAATCCAGCGCGCTACCAACTGAGCTATGTCTCCAAATTTGCAGAACGTGCACTTGCAATTACCCAAATAAATTAAAAATGCTGACATTTTTAGAACCTGCATTTGCTATCAATTCATTGGTTTGTTTGTTTGTTTATTTGTTGCTTAACGTCCAGCCGACTACGCAGAGCCATATCAGGACGAAATTCATTGGTACTTAGTCGCTATGGTGAAAATCTGAAAGAACAAACAAAAACCAAACTCAGAACATTTGTGAAACAAAATACTTTTCCAACTCAAGGGAAGTAATCAAAATCACACTCACTAAACCACCTTGAAGGAGTACACCAAAAACGAAATGAACAAATATGTACGATTTCCAACAATTGAAAGGTTTTAGGCAGCCACTCTTCTGCAAAATCTTGTTAGAGCGTCTTTGCTATTAAATAAACTATTCTCAACGAAAAAGAAGATCTACAATCGTAACAATGATGTCAAAGTGCCCACAGTCAGTTGCTGACGTAAGCCCACACGACACGTGGCACGGCTTCGAGTCACGAACTCTAAATGCAAATGAAAGGCATCAAAACCAATCTAAATCATAGTCATGGTCATATAAAACCTAGAATATAATCATACTGAGTTGTTATCCTCATATATAAAGAATACAATTGCTTACTTGCTGTGATTTTACGGGTTGTTTTGACAGAGCTGCCAGCTCTCGGTGCCGGTTCGGCAGACACGGATGAAAGCGAGGTCGGAATGTTACAATTTGGGGATCGTAGCACAATAGGAACAAAACGAAAGTAAAGATAAATTCTGGTTACAGTACACTGTGGCAGAATGGTTTCGGAACACTTTAAGAAGGAGACTGACTTACCTGTCGAGCTTGTGGATGAACAAACTCAGTCTCCTCTCACTGAACAAACAGTGAGAGGAGACTGTGCCCCGTCTCGCTTTCAACTGCGGCGGGCGGAAGTGACGTTCCGATAAGCTGTTCGTTTAACAACAATGGGGAGGTCTTCCGGTCGAGTCGTCTGCTAGGAAATGGCGCGTCAGAATGCCAGAAAAAGCCATTTGGCTTTGGAATCGGCTATTCTAACCGGGCGCATCGTCTGCGGGGCCAAACGTTTTTAGGAACCGCGGAAATCGGGGCCCAAATCGGCCGGGTTTGGGAGGAGATAGCGATGCAAGGCCCCAAAACGGTCGCGTATTATAATATAGATGCATAGTTAGAACTAGCCCATCCCCTCCACCCACCCACTCATGAATAACTAAAATAATGCAGCTAAAGAAAATGTTGAACATTTGGAAATTAGGAATCACACATCAAAGTCCCACTCAACCCCCCCCCCTCTCCCCACCACCACCACCACCACTACCTAACACTGGGTCACAGGATGTGGTGGGCTCACCGCCAGCAGGATCACCGACTGCGAAGCT
>NW_027129151.1:0-21592 GCF_037325665.1 Littorina saxatilis
AAACACAAACTTCTCAAAGAGAAAGGGTATAGAAATTCAGTCTGAGCGGATATCGTTATAATTAACGCTTAATTTCCTGTCGTAATGTGCCCATAAACTCTTCAACCGGCTCCACGCAACAATACCGACGCGCGGTTTTCTCTTTTTTAAGCCCAGCAAACACTGGCATATTATTAGACATATTAATTTAGGACTGAAGCTTGTACGTAACGCTTAAAGGTACCTTCTTTCTTGAGTGCAAACTATACGAGCTGTGTGTACCGATACGAGTTCCCATACCGGTTTTACTTCGGGTTTCCTGTGTCGTACCGTTACGTTATACCAGTATATACCAACTTTTTCGCATGCAAGTCGGGCTTGCTAGTTTTTCATCAATGCATTGAAGCTAAACATAGCACCAGACTGTTAACGTCACGTTGTTCATGAGAACAATGAGGCGGTTCACACGTTCCGTCGTCCTGTTTTGCGGAAGAAGTCACCAGAATGTTAATTTGTGGTAAGTGTACACTTCATAGTGATTTGTAAGATCCTGTCTAGTCGGGAAGGCAGGTGCCTTTAAAAATCCGAGAGAGTTTCTTTGTTATTCTTTTTTGCCTTCTCTCTTTTGCTTCTGGACTAGAGCAAACTTTGTACGCCGCTGCGATTCAAAACGCATGGCTTAGAGAGAAAAGATTGGCATTGACAGAATGAACATGCATATACCTCACTTTCGCCTGGAAGACTAACCAGCAGTGGCTGTATTTGTACGACCTCTTCTGCATTCTATTCCCTTTCTACATTTGAATAACAATCGTAGAACAAGACAACGGCGGTAGCTTGCGGTAATAAAACATGCGGATTTTCCAACAAAGGTAAAGCGTATTGCGTGTCGCTGTGCGCTGTTCCAAGTTTAGTTTTTATTGGCTTTTTTGTGGGCCCAGGCTGGTGAGAGGTTTCTGTGTTTTCCATGTTTAATCCCGGAATCCCCCGCTGTTCGGAACAATACGTCCACTGCTATAAGCTTATCTTTTTGTGAGTTGTCGGCTCGTATTCAAGGCACTTGCTGAATTTAGATTTGTGTGATTTCGGTGGAGGGATTGAAGCATCCTGAACTCAGGTCAAAATGAGTTCGGCTCATTCTCTCCCTGACCGGACGCTGCAGTCCTACGCGAATCTATCAAAACAAAAATACAGAGTTATCTCCCATATGGTTTTCGCGAGCACTGATCTAAATTTAAGATCAGTGTTCGCGAGACGAAAATGATTGCAGATTGGCCGACTTCGACAGTGATCTCCGTTCTGTTCTTCAGTTATGATAAAGACATCGTTCTAAGGTCAAAACAAGTCGAAATTTTGGGACTGCTGCCGGAAGGAGACCGTAATATATGGTTTCATCACTGTCAACTGGTTACAGAAAAAATAGTCTGCTCCAGTGAACGCCGTAACCAAACGGTTGATTATCACGTGACACTTTTGCCATATTTAGAGTTGTTTGCACAGTAAATACAGCCGCGAAAAATAGCTCGCTTGAAACTGTCTTACATATCAATTCCTTTGTAATTTAAAAATTACAAAACACCATGAAAAATCATTATCGACGATCGCGAATCTGCTTATGTCAATAATACATTACAAAAAGCTCTAAATATGTAAAAAAAAAAAATATTAAAAAAAAAAAAAAAATCGGCTTCCTTGCCCAAGGACAGTAGGAGTTAGTCACCAAAAAAAAAGTGGTTGACTTCACACAGTCCCACATTTAATCATTCGCGACCGGCGGACTACAAATGTCACGGTCATCCGGCATCGTTTAAAAAGCTGCCACGACGCAGACGAAAACCCGACGAACTCGTCAGTCGGGCGAAGCGAGGTCCGAGGGCCAAGTCGCGACCAGGTTTTTGCGGCCATCTCTCTCAAACTTATGGGCCCCGAGTCGGTCCTTTCATGGCGTTACGCTCTTAAACTTTCCCCTTAAAATCCGTCGGGCCTGCTATGCTTCGTGGTGGCAGTTTGGTCGTTTTAGGGGGTTTAAAACTCTACGGCGAGAAGCAACCACAGAGATATTCTATATCTCTGTGGAAGCTACTTAGATGCACAGGCTTAGGGGGAAGAATTTACCCGATGCTCCCCAGCATGTCGTAAGAGGCGACTAACGGATTCTGTTTCTCTTTTTACCCTTGTTAAGTGTTTCTTGTATAGAATATAGTAAATTTTTGTAAAGATTTTTAGTCAAGCAGTATGTAAGAAATGTTAAGTCCTTTGTACTGGAAACTTGCATTCTCCCAGTAAGGTAATACATTGTATTACGTTGCAAGCCCCTGGAGCAAATTTTTGATTAGTGCTTTTGTGAACAAGAAACAATTGACAAGTGGCTCTATCCCATCTCCCCCCTTTCCCCGTCGCGATATAACCTTCGTGGTTGAAAACGACGTTAAACACCAAATAAAGAAAAAGGCTTAACCCCCCCTCACTCCTCCCGACCCCTCTCCTCCACCTTGCAAAAGTTCATTGAAAGCCTTTTATTGTTACGGTTCATTGAAACCTGTAGGGTTTATGATCGGCAGTGGTTGGTCGTTTCTGTTCGGGTCGGCTGACGAAGCAGTGAAAACTGAGAATGGGAGGACTCTGTTGATGGAAGATTGAGCTCCAGATTACGCTCTTGGCAGAAGCATCCACTATAGAACATTGCAGCCGGACAGACAGACAGTCAGTCAGTCAGTCAGTCTGTCACACACATGCGCACACGTACGGTGCGCGCGCACGCACGCACACACACACACACACACGCACACTCACGCACGCACGCACTCACGCACGCACGCACATACATACACACACACACACACACACACACACACACACACACGCGCGCGCGCGCGCAGAGAGAGAGAGAGAGAGAGAGAGAGAGAGAGAGAGAGAGAGAGGGGGGATAAGGACACAGAGAGAAAGATGGAGAGAGAGGCAGACGGACTAACAAGGCAGGCAGTTAGACATGCAGACATACAGACAGACAGACAGACAGACAAACAGACAAACAGACATACAGACAGATAGAGATTCAAACAACACCTTGAGTTGTGCTGTGTTCTCTTGTGTTGGTAACCGTTTAAGTAAAGGTTGTCGATTGCAGTTATACAGACACAGTGTCTACACGTGGACAAACTTCTCTTTAGTTCTCACTCCAAATCTCCTTTTTTGTTCGCATGTTGCACACTGTGTAGACATTTCTATCACTTGTGTGCAAGTGTTTAAAGTAGTTCATGAGCATACACACAACATTTCAATGCCTTTTTTCAGCGCATTCACTTGTATCCTTAATACAGCGATGTTTGCTCTGTGTTTATGAAAGAAAACGGTGTGCTTTTTGTACTGCTGATGAGGTCAGGAACACCTGAAAATGCCGAGTTTTTGTGTGTGAGAAAACTGGTTTGATTGTTGCGATAGTGTGCCTCGGGGAGGCCTCCCTAAATATAATTTTCTGTGTATACTTTGAAAAGATGCTGTGCCTCTAATGTCGTACACAAGTAGAAGTACTTCAGTCGTGTTGTTTTCGTGAGTGCGATATAGGAACCATTTATCAGTCATCTTCTCAGTGTCCACAGCTGTTATTTACTTTGAAAAGAGTGTGTGCCTCTAATTTCATTTACACGTAGACATTTGCAGAAGAACTTCAGCCCTGACTATACATGGATATGAACCATTTATCATGCAGTCGTCTTTTCAAATGTCAAAGCTGTTATTTTCTTTCAAAAGAGTATGTGCCTCTAATTTCATACTCAAATAGAAGTACTTGAGTCGTGTTTCTGCGTGAGAGTACGATATGAACTATTTGCTGGTCATATTTTCAGTTTCCAAAGCTTTTATTTATGACATGATCTGTCTGTACAAAGCCGCTGTAGACACACAACGTTGTAGCTTTTTGACAAGCATGCAGACGCGGGTGTGAAGAGTCAAGGCATGTCAGTGCAAGGCATTCGATGCTGAACGAATATCACTGCCACCAGTGGAAATACTAACATTTCACAGCAGGTTGAGATTAAATATGAGCGATTTGCAACAAGACCTTGTTAACCGACACCTCTCTGATAATTTAGAATGCACGTGTGGAGTACGCCCGGAAGACGCTGAACACTTTTTGTTACATTGTCCAACATTTAAAGAACATAGAACCATTTTATTCAATAGTCTGCCAACGCACGCTCTGGATTGCAAAACACTTGTGTTTGGAAATTCTGATTTAACTATATCTTTGAACACGAAAATATTTTCTGCTGTACAAGATTACGTTATGCCAACTGATCGCTTCGGCTGATATTATATTAACAGTGACAGCAATAGATGTAGCAAAGCATTATCTCTCTCTCTCTCTCTCTCTCTCTCTCTCTCTCTCTCTCTCTCTCTCTCTCTCTCTCTCTCTCTCTCTCTCTCTCTCTCTCTCTCTCTCTCTCTCTCTCTCTCTTTATTTGTATAAAATATTATGAAATATTTTGAAAGAAAAGGGTTGAAGTTATCACTTGTTCGCCATGTCTTGTTATCAGAATGTGTATTGATTATCAGTTTTAGAACGTGTCCATAAGCAGTCTGCTTGTTAACGTTCTTAGTGTTGTTACTGTATATAACATGTATATAAGAAATTAATAAAAACACGCTTAAACCAAATACTAACATTAGTTCGCTTCATTTTGTATCGTCTAGGGGAAGCAGGCGGCCTGTTGACTCCATGCAGTTCTGTGTTTAAATGTTAAGCGAAACTTAATTTTTTTCTTTATTTTTTTATTTTATCTTTTTATTTGATTAATTTTTTTTTCTCTGTAAATCCTCCTGTTTTGATTAAGTTCCCCACACCCCACCCCCCCTCCTACATTTTGTTCTTCTGGTTAATAATTGTGTTGTCCACCATCATGAAAACTTGTGTAACTTAGCATTGTTATGGTCACGTCAAATAAGCATCTGCTTGAGTTCGTGTCCTAGCTGCATTTTTGTCAATTGTTTCATGTCATGTATTTTGAATAAAATTGTGTTTAAACCAAGCGAAACTGTACATTCTATAGTCTACTATAACATGCCCTTTTGCACGTCACCAATTAATTCTGTCCCCCGATAGGTTTAGAGGCCTCTGATGGTGTAAAGAGTCATTAGTTATAGTTAGTTCTAGCATGACAGGTTTTTGGATGTATCCGTGATAGTTTACACGATACTTTGCGCAAGCAAGAGGATATTTTGAATATATGACTTCAGTTTAAAAACTATGATTTCGTGCCCAATAAAGTCGCCACATTGCCAATTAAAAGTCTGTTGTGAAAAGGAGCAAGATTAGCGAGGGAATAAGATCGCGATAAAGCGACACCAATCAAAAGGAACAGGTTTTTGAATGGGGAGCTTCGGTGGAGGCATCTTTGGAAACGTTGCATTGAAAGCTTTGGGTTATTGCATCGTTGAAGATGTTTAGATGAAAAATTGGATCGTTTCAATTGACTCCGGGGGGAACTTTAGGTGACTGCATCGTTGAATGTTTTTGTTGAACGAAAATCTGCGTGGCTTGCGCCTTGTAGAGCGGCTGTTGAAAAGTAGGGAAAGTAGGGGGATGATTTGCTTGAATAGAAAATGCAGTGTAATATGAACGAATGGAAACATGGGTGTGACGTTGAAAGTAAAGCAAAACACCGAATGGCTTTGCATCGTCTATAAAACAGGGATGATTTCATCGTTCCTTTTTCTTTCTTTTCTTTTTTTTTTTTTTTTTTTTTTTTTTTTTTGCTGCAGCTGCCGTTTGCAACTCTGACTTTGATAACCTGCAGGGCGTTGAAAAAGAGCGGAGGTTGGTGGGGCGAGGATGGGACCGTTCTGTGATTCCTTGTTGCTTTGTCCGCTGCCGTCTGGTACAGGCACTTGAAAAAAGTCACAGTTTGTATGTATATATTGTTGTCGTGGAGTTGTTGCTGTTGTTGTTCCTGCTGCTGCTGTCAGCATATGCATGTAGTTATTAGTTTCTTTGCTTTGAGCTTGTGTACTGTGTATGCAAGGAGGGGTAGTTTTAAAGGAGGCAGGGAGGGGGGGGGGGTACCATGCACTACGTTTCAGTTTTTTTATCGCCAGTTGCAAAGCATCAGCTGCGCAACTGGAGAACATCAGTTTGGCAATGCAGTGTGGTTTTAGTCATCTAGATGCTGAAGAGATTTCATGGGCCTGCCCGTGTGACTTCGGCCGCGCGCTTCCATCCGTGACGGTCACGCTCATTGGGCATCGCATCATCACCACCATCACCGGCGTCAGCATTGACAGCGACAGAGACAGAGACAGAGGATGGTAGACTGAATGGAGGATGATGGAGCTATGATTCACGTGCCCTAGCGCTGTGCTCACAGTTTGTCACAGAGAATTCACATCTCCATTGGTCACAAGGCCTTCTGCAACTTTCACATCTGGGAGGAAAGGGAAAGGGTGTGCGAGGGTGGAGGGGGGGGGGGTGGGGGTGGGAGGGGTGGGGAGCACAGGGAGGGGGGTGTACATATGTCGCCCAGCTTTGAAATAAGCAAAGCATTGAGTTGAAGATCGAGGTGAGGGGGTGGAGGGGGGGGGGGTGCGCATCTTTTGGATGAAATTGTTCATCAATCTGTTTCATTTCCGCCTTTGTGTTGTTGCTTCCTACAATGCATGTGCATACTTAGCAAGAAGTTACGCGTACGCGACAAGAAAGGCAGGAGAGAAAAGAGAAGTCATTCGATCGATGTGTCTTTGAAGGGTCGATAAACAGCGATACTCCGATACAGAGAGCTACCATGATCAATGTTAAATGCGATATGTAGAGGAGACCTCACTGGTCACCGATTATATCATGGGCAGAGGCTGCGATGCACACAGTGCAGGAGAAGAAACATTTTTTAAACTCAAATGGTGAAGAATCCAAGGCGGATACAAGAAGGACAAGAGTCTTGACATTCAGGGCTGAGCTACACGAACAGAAAGTGGGTGTCACCCAAACGGCGGGGTCTGATTGGTGGAAATTACAACAAATCCCAATGTCAACCAATCCAACACCGCGACTGACTCCCACCCAGTTGGTAACTTCCTCGTGCACCCTGGGTCCACCGATACCAGGGCATGACGGCTCCAGAAGGTGACACGTAGGAGAAGTCATCGGCCACACGGAGAGCCGTTGAAATTGAAACGTGGAAGCAACTGGCCGTAGAGAGCTGTCATGATGGGTGTGGAAGTGGGAACGTGTATAGGAGAAGTGACCAGTCCCTCAAGCCTGTCACTCTTCATTTGGGCAGTGTAAGCTGTGTCCGGTGGTCAGCTCAAGTGATGACCATGACGCCTTGCTGGCCGCGGTCACTGCCTCCAATGACCATCACTCCCCCCAATCCCCACCCAGCTCCGACACCTTCCACTGCCATTGCTGATTGGACTGGGCATTGGTCAGCGTTAGTCTTGGGACAACATGTGCAGGATTTGGGTTCAACCTGCTCCCAGCTTTTGCGAAAGTTGGGCGGAGAAGAACAAGATGTAGCAAAATAGAATGAACACCATAACACTGACTTCGATGTGGTGCTTTTTTTAGCCGCCTTTATGTAATAAAGCGGCTATTAGATTTCACTCTGTCAGTTTGGATGTGTGTCCGTTGTCCCACGACACTTTAGACTTGTATCTCGGGTACTCTGGGGTCAATAGACCTGTTCGGTATCTGAGCAGCTCTCGCGAGACACGCTCTTTGTTATGCTTTGAACATCGCGAGAACTTCGAACCTTGGCTTGTGCAGATCGCACGAGATCGCTGTACCGCATGCTTTGCTATGCTCTGAAGTTTGCGAGAGATTACGAGAGCTTGGAATACCGATAAGGTCTATTGATTATATAATTATGCGTTTTCGTTGTCATCTTCAGTCGGATAAAGCTTCTTTGACTATCTCTGTTGTCATCTTTATTGAGGCAAAAGTATCTTGTTAGTCTTACTGAGCACTTCTGTTGCCATCTGTAGTCTAACAAATCTGTGTTTTTTTGCCATACTAACTATCCCTGTTGTCTTCTTCAGTAGGACAAACTATCACTATTTGCCTACAATGAAAATCTGTCAGTGACACAAAACGTACTGTACTCTGCCATAGTGAGTATCTCTTCTGACAGTAGGACAAAATGCTTCATTGTCAGTCAGACAAAACTTTCATTTCTTACATAACTGTGTATCTCTGTCAAGTTGTCATTTTCAGTCTTTCTTTTTAATCAAAATAAAAGAGGTAGCAAGAACTTACAGCATGCAGATTATAAGCAGCGGCAGTGGAAGCACAGAAGCTGTGTTTAAATATAACATTGGGAACTTCCAGCTTCGGTCTGTGACGCTCCTGCTCTGAGCTGCCTGTCAGTACAAAGAGCCCACACGCACACGCATACACACACACACACACACACACATGAAAAAGACGGGAAAGAAAGACTGCGACAGAAGAGAGCAGACCAGATCGACAGAGACGACAAGAAGAGAGATCGCGAGGAGTTCTGGCACCGTGTGTAGACAGCGTGGCATCGCGACTCTAACCAAAGCCAGCCAGCGTGGCCGGAGCTTTCAGCGGTGCCAGACTTCCAGGACTCCCTTCATCTCTCTTTGCTGCCGACCCGTACGACTTTGCTACGCTTCCACGCCGTTCCCTCAATGGCCTGTGTGCGGCTGCTTCAAGTTTCGTTTGCTGCAGCGCGCGCGCGCGTGTGTGTGCGCGTTTCTCTCGCTCTCTCTCTCTCTCTCTCTCTCTCTCTCTCTCTCTCTCTCTCTCTCTCTCTCTCTCTCTCTCTCTCTCTCTCTCTCTCTCTCTCCAAGTTTTTTGTCTTCGTGTGAGCAAAGCTCCCTCTCTCTCTCATACTACAGAAAGGGTCCAGTCAGTTTACATTACTGTGTGTCCTCGCGGTGTACCAAGCCAAGTTGACCAAAACGGAGTAAGCTGAGAGGTGTAGCCAGTGATTGTCGAGAACACTTTTTGTTTTACGCCTTCTTCGCTTCTTCTTCTTCTTCTGCTCCTCTGGCCCGTCTTTCAGCGAGTGGCATTGAAGAGGCAAGGCGGCGTGAAGACTGAAGAGAGGGGGAAGAGATTGACGGACAGAGAGGCTGTTGAACGTTTTCACACTTTCCTCCCTGCTTGGAGTAGATAGACTCCCTCTCTCTCTATCTCTGCCTCTCTCGCTCTTTATTTCTACCTCTCGATCTCGGCGTAGTAGCGTAGACACGTTGAGCGCTACTGCTACTGCCAGTTGGGAGCAAGTACAGCGTGAAGAAAGGAGGCCTGCGCACCGTACGCTACCTACCCTACCCCCCCGGCACTCACTCGCAAAAGGTGTGCGATACAGTCTCTCTGACCCTAGGTGTGATTGTCTTTACCCAAGGTGCGATAGTCGCCACTTTTCACCTGTGATAGCCATCGCTTGTGTGATCCGCGAGTTCCCCCCTCTCAAGGTGCGAGGCTTCTCACATACTTCTCGCTCTTGGCTTTTCGTTTCGCTCTCCGCCGTCACTGATCAACGAGTGTGTTGCGTGTGTCGACACACAAGAGAAGTGCAGGAGAGAGTGTTGGGGAGTTTTGTTTCTTCTCCTCTTTCTCCTTGTCATCGAGTGACCTGTTACTGCACTGTGGCTCCTGTGAAAGTTTCAACTGTCATCCTGAAAAAAGTTTTGTCGTCCACCCTGTGAGAGTTTAGCCTGCCATCTTGTAAGACAACGAGATATATACGACGCAGAAATAACTTATGATTTTCCAGGACATCTGTTGATCTGTGTTTCGATCAGTTGTTTCTTCGTGGAATTCAATACAGCGCTTACAAGTCTCTCAAGACATCTACTGATGTAACCGTGTGTTGCTCTTGTCGTTGTTGAATTCCCTTTTGTTCCATTTTGAATTCAATAGCGTGTGTACCAAGTCTCAGTCCAGGACATCTGACGCGTGTCCAAGTTTTTCTGTTGATGAATTCAATACCGTGAGCCTAATATTCCAAACACAAGGACATCTGGCGTGTGTCAGTCTTCCTCTATCCATCGTTGAGTTTCCATTGCCTCGTGACTCCGGCGACATGACAGCGGTGAAAGCGTCGGTTGTTCCTCAGTGCCAGACCGAAGCGTCCCGCATGGGTGAGCAGAGAGAAAACAGAAGCTGCCGTGTTGTCTCCATGCTACAGTAGACGTGGGTTTCCAGTCACCCTGCTAAAGTCACTGGAGCGAACCGTTTCGTGCCAGCTGAAGCGAGCCAGGGCAGGAGCCGCTGTCTACCCAGTCACCTTTTTGTCCTAAGTGACCCCCGCACCCCTCAACACCTCCCTTCCCTACTCTGCCTGTCTGCTTGCTCCGTGGAGAGAATACACCATTTTGTGAAAACAATAAAAGCCATGTGGTGGTTGTCACCTTTGTCCTGATGAAGACAAAAGACGCAACAGGGGCAACCCGTCTCCTTCTCTGGTTGTTTCTCTCTCATCCTCTGTGAGTGTTTATTACAAAGTGTGTTGTCGGCTGATGACTGATCTACCGTGTCGAGTCGGAGACCTCAGTTCAGGAAAGGGTGAAAAAGCTTCCTCCGAGGCTTGAGAAAATGAAAATGGATGGCGTACAGTGTGTAGGGCTCGCTTCGGGTGTCGGGCATTGTTAGCAGGGCAATCATTACAGATTTGTGTAATAGTGTCTAGCAAAATTAGTCGCTTTCTGTACTCTTGACTTGCCGTACACTGCGAAACCAGGCATCAATAATCCTGACTTCTTCTCTGAAGGTAACCAGATCGCTCACTAAATCAGCTTTGCCCTTGGTATTGTCCTCTCAAATAACTGACTGATTCAGCTCCACCCTGTGTATTTTCCTCGTAAAACAACCAGGTAAATAGCCAGGCGATGTTAACCCCCTGGATAACGTTGTAGCGGGCTACACGAGTGAGGCGATCAAGCACCCGTGTGTTGTGACAGACGACGAGCAGATGGCAGGAAGATAGAGACATAGAAAGAGTTAACTAATCCACGTGGCCTGACGAACGTGTTGCACGGGCACCTTCTTACCCTGTCCTGACAGAAACATCCAATATAAATAAATCCATCCATCCCATCGCACTTCGCACGCAGCCGAGAGAGGCAGGCAAAAGTGAAGAAATAATCAATCAGTGTGGTCGAGTTTCGCCGAGCACTGCTGCTACGCTGCCGAGATTTTCATTTCCACGGTTCAGGCCGTTGTATGTTTACGACGAGAATTAGCTGGTCTCACCTGTGTCAGATGTGTGTTTGAAAATTTACGCGGAATGTGTCAGCCATGATTCAAACTGTATATATTACCTGAATGGCTTTGAGTGAATATAGTAGTTGGGGAGTGGAATATTGTTACGAATGTTGAATCCTGTGCCAGGGTTGGGAGGCGGAGTTATGGTTGAAGCCTTTGAACAGTGTCATTGTCGTCAATGTGTTTGATCAGATAAAACTCAAGTTTATTGATGAATCAGGACGCTCAGTTACGACTTTGTCATAGCTTCTTCATGGGTGATGCTTAGAAACAATTCGTGACAGCGCGCCAAAAAATTAGTGAGTAACAATTAAATAACATTTGTAACAATAATTAACAGTCAAACACAGAACAACAGGAACTGAGCGATTTTTTTCTCAACAGTAGCACAGACCTGCCAATCTTGCTAACACATATGAAAACTTGTGAGCAGAAAAAAAAACACCTGTAAGTAATAAAGCCACTTAGAAAGTGTGTGTGTGTAAAGCCACTTAGACAGTGTGAATCATAGGATTCTGTCACAATCTCTGGATCATATGACCACGGACCGCTTTAACGCTATGTTTCTTCAATTCACTCTACCCGTCGAAACACCGTAAACTTTCTACCACGGGAGTCAAAACAACCAAAGACTAAGCCTCCTCATCTACCCGGGGTGTGACCCGCTGGAACTGTTGTAGCAGCACCCTGGACGCCGTATGTCGGGGAGATACCCGCTTCCCCTGCCCGGGGGGAATGCCGGGGGGACTGGCACCCGGGGGCGGCGGGGGAGGAGGGGGGCCCGGGGGCATGGGGACCCCCCCTGGGGGGCCTATGTCGGCCATGTGGAGCATACTGCACGCATACCAGTATGCCAACTTCAGCCCCTTCCCCTTCCCGCCTCGTATGGCCAGGTAGGGGACACTTTTGTTTTCTTTTTCTTCTTTTTCACTTTGGTTTGTGTGTGTGTGTGTGTGTGTGTGTGTGTGTGTGTGTGTGTGTGTGAGTGTAGGAGGGTCTTCTCAGATGCATTCTGTTGTCGAATTAGTCAATGTATCTAGGCATTACCATCTCTTTGACCTACCTTGCCTCGTATGACCTACCTTGCCTCGTATGACCTACCTTGCCTCGTATGACCAGGAAGCGCGGGACAGGGATTTTTTCTCCACTTTGGTTTGTACATACAGCGGTACCTGTTATGTGAGACCCCTTCGATGAGAGTACACCTTCCTTAAAAGGACCCTTTCTGTTGTTCCCTTTTCTACAATCTGTACTTAGAATATACCTGTTATGACAGGTCATCTGTAATTTAGGGACAACTTTAGCTGTCTCTGTCTCTCTCTGTCTGTCTCTGTCTCTCTCTGTCTCTCTCTGTCTCTCTATCTCTCTCTGTCTCTCTCTGTCTCTCTCTGTCTCTCTCTCTCTCTCTCTCTCTCTCTCTCTCTCTCTCTCTCTCTCTCTCTGTCTCTCTCTCTGTCTCTCTGTCTCTCTCTCTCTCTCTCTCTCTCTCTCTCTCTCTCTCTCTCTCTCTCTCTCTCTCTCTCTCTCTCTCTCTCTCTCTCTCTGTGTGCACGTGCACACGTTCATGTTCATTTTTCTTGCTCTCACCAATAAAGCAGAGACCTTCCTGAACTCAAGGAAAACACAACTTATATCTCAAGGTTGCGGAAAAGCAACACCTGCACTCGTTAAATACCACTGCTGGTATTAACAACAGAAAAACAGGTACTCAATGCATAGATTAAGACTTTAAAAGCTCGTGTTTCGCCGATAAAGAAACGTGTAAGAAACTGACTCGGCGAAGAAAAGCAGTTCATTTGGAGGGTAACATCCCGTGCGCAACTTACCATAAAATGACACGAAACAGTTGACTTGCAGTGAAAAGCATTACAAGCAAAGTCTGAAGCGCGGTTAATCGTTATGGCTTATGAAGAAAGCCTTGTGTTATTGTTTGTAAGAACTGTAGTTTGACTTTTGAAAATCTCAGAAAAGCGCAGAAACATTTTACAATCGTTTCTCATATATTCGTCCTGTGATACCGAGTCTTTTTTATTTTATCTTTAAGTTTTTGTTCTTCACTTGTGTCAACTTTTCTAAAAACGCTGCACCTGTAGTGTGTTAAATTACTGGCGTTTGTCAAAAGAGACAAGTTATGTGTCAAACTATACCTGGTACATGCATGCAGGTATACATATGTTTAAAGTATACAAGCCTTGTCTGTCGCCCAGCGTCTTATCTTTGTGTGTGTGTGTGTTTTCAGTATGGAAGAAGAATGAAGCTTGTTTTATTTTACTTTTATTTTAAATCAACATGTATGATGATTTTGTATTAGGCGGGTACACATTTAATTATAGCGGTGTTGTTATACATATATATGTATACGAAAAACGTTATGACCGGAGGTGTAGTTGGTTAGAGTTTGAAGAAAACACTTGATTCAATTAATTGCGAGTGTTATTTACTTATTTATTTATTTATTTATTTATTTATTTATTTATTTATTTATTTAACGTTCTTTTAAAATCGTCTCCCCGTGTGTGTCAGTATTGTCTGATTTAATGGAGGATTTTGTTGTGTGTGCACCAGTAGTTAAGGAGATGTCTTCTTCTTCTTCTTCTTCTTAGGCGTTCCAGGTTAAGGAAATGAGACAATGACAAAAGGTGACGTTTTCATGTCAGTATGTCCCAAATGACATCACCAGTACATTTTTCATTCTATCTAATCTGTTTTCGTTCTATTTTTTCTAATAACATGCGTTAACAATTGATTGCCAACTGGAATGGAAGAGCACAAAAAGTGTAACTTGATATGTAGTTTCTCTAGAGGGAAAAACATCTTCCACTTTCATGTCAGTGTGTCCCATGCAACATACATTTGCCAAACAGCTATGTGTAAGTAGATTATTTGTTAGTGGTATAGAAAATACTGATCAACAATCAAAGTCAGTTTTCACATTCATGTTCTACCTATTTCTTATTTGTTTATTCTTTTGGCAATGGTGAAATGTCAGCAATCGTGTGTCATTCGGGACAGTAGACATGACACCTGACCTTTTGTCACTGTCTCAAATGTCAATATAAGTAATAACACGTTTTCGCAAGTGCAGGTGAATAGAATCCACTGATAAATGTGTTGCACGTGTAATTCAACTTTGTTCTGAATGTGTCGTCGTTCTTTCTTTCTTTCTTTCTTTCTGTCTTGCTTTCTTGCTTTCTTTCTTTCTTTCAGTAACGACGGAAAATCAGGATCATCACAATATTCACTCTGTTTCTTTTAATTAACCGACAGAACGAATTTGTTTTTTGGGGACACAATTACTTTCCGATCCCAGATGTTATCACTTTGGAAAATTTCATCTTGCTTGAACATCCACTGTGACATTTTGTGTGCGCGTAATTCCAATGTTAAATAATAAATCCTATAGTATTTCAACATGGAAAGAAAACGCAACAGCAACCATTGTTGGTAAATTCTTCATCACATTTTCGTCAGACAATCGCTGACTTCTTCACGAAGGTAAGGCCAAAAAAATAGGTCTGTTTACGGTAACATAGGCCAAAAAAATAGGGTCGGTAGGTCGGGATTTTTTTTTTTTTTTTTTTTTTTTCCCCCAAAACCATATTTTTACGTTATTTTGCCAAAAAAACAAGATTTTTTTTTTTCCCAAAATTTATGCCAAAAAAAAGTCTAGGGTCGCGCGAAAAAACTAGGGTCGGTCGGGTTACCGTAAACAGACCTATTTTTGTTTGTGGCCTAATCACAACTGTTTTAAATCCTAGTACGTGTAATGACAGGAAGTTTTCAACATACCCATACAATAATTTCTTGTGTAAGCGTTGTGCACATCAATTTCCGCCGTAACTGCAGTTCTTGCATACATTGTCTGTTGCTTGAACTGCAAGTCTGTTGCTTGAATTGTCTGTTGCTTGAAATGTAGGTTGCCCGTTGCAAAACGCATTATCTTTTTTTGAGCAGTTTATAATGCTCCGCAGCTTGTAGCAAAGTTTATTGACGGTTCAAATTCATGGTCCGGGGCGCAGTTAATGTTTCAATGCCTGTAACCAAGTTCATGGTCTGTAACAAAAAGTTTATTCCGCTCCAATCGTGCAGAAATGAAGTTGTTGTCTTTTCTTTCGCCGGGTTAAAGGTGTATTCCTTCTCGTGCAAGTTATCACGTACACCACTTAACTCATAACTCATAACTCATAACTCATAACATTTTATTGATCCAACAAAGGAAATTAAATTGGTCATCAGCACATATAGGTCATTAATTAATAATTATAAAAGAATAAGAGAAGAAAATTCATAAAACCCATGATAAAAAAATACCCTTTTTTCTTGCACACCTGACACACCGACACACATGCATACATACCTACATACATACATACATGTAATACATACATTCCATGTTAAAGTGTAGTTAAGAACATCACAGTAATTATATCATTGTTTGGATTAACAGATAAGTTTTTATGTAAATGATGATAACAACAATCCATAATTAACGCTATTGCACTACCAAAGAAGAGACCAACCAAACACATAAAACCAATAACAGTAATCATCATCAGTTATCACAGGTATCACTTATAATATCTGGCAAGGATTCTCCATTCGTATTGGGACAGACACCCAAAACTGGACCACCCGGTTGCTTTCTATAGTGTCTGTGCAGAGTAGGATGTGTGTGTCCTCTAGTTATATTTGTTTGTTTGTTTGCTTGCTTAACGCCCAGCCGACCACGAAGGGCCATATCAGGGCGGTGCTGCTTTGACATATAACGTGCGCCACACACAAGACAGAAGTCGCAGCACAGGCTTCATGTCTCACCCAGTCACATTATTCTGACACCGGACCAACCAGTCCTAGCACTAACCCCATAATGCCAGACGCCAGGCGGAGCAGCCACTAGATTGCCAATTTTAAAGTCTTAGGTATGACCCGGCCGGGGTTCGAACCCACGACCTCCCGATCACGGGGCGGACGCCTTACCACTAGGCCAACCGTGCCGGTCTCTAGTTATATAATATTATTGAATGAGATAGGTGTCACTTAATAAAGTAATGAAAAAACGATCTCTTTGCACTGAATGCAGCCAAAGATAGTCTATGCTACGCAGGACTAGAATATATATTTAATGCAGCGAAAGGTAGTGTATGCTAACAGTAGCACTAGAATATATATTTGATTAGCCAAAGATAGCCTGTGCTACGCAACACTCGAATATCTTTGTTGCAGCCAAAAAATAGTCCATCCAACGCAGCACTAGAATATATTTGACCCAGCCAAAGATAGTCTATGCTATAGTGTACGCAGCACTAGAATATAATTATACGCGTATATGTTATACTATTGGAGGCATGCGGATGTTTGGTGTGGGAACAAGTAAACTGATCTAATTTCACGTGAAGGCCTCACCTAATCTGTGGTAGTGTAAATTAAATAGACTGTACCTTTTGTCCGCTGTACGAGTGTGTGACAGCAAGCCTTTGCCTGCACCTTTCGGTCTCAAGATCTCACGCTGGTGTATAATGTGTTGTGCTTAACCTCACATTGGTCTCCGAGCGAGTTTACAACCTCATGCGTGTGACAGTGGTGGAAGGAACATGCAGCGCCTTGCACCCACGATATAATTATATATCTTGCAGTAGAATATATCTTTGCTTGGACCAAGTGATTTGGCATTTGCTGCAGTGTTGTTATGCCCCCTCGTTTACCTGAGATGTTCCTGGTAGACTGGTATATATATATATATATATATAAACAACACAATAAAAAGTCCAAAACCAAGCCAGAATGTCGCATCTTTTTAAATCCAAATTTTCGGCCCGCAGGCCTTCTTCAAGGTGCACAGACCAAGCGTCTATAGTTACAACACAACAATGGAACATCCGATCGTACGTCACATACAGACGTAAAGTTACATTCTTCAAAAATATGATTAGTATTTAGTCTCTACCAGCCCCATGCCTTTTTGAATGTATCATGAATCAAGGGTCTATGGTTACAATTAAACACATTTATCAATAGAACATACATGTAGTATGTCACATGAAGACGTAATATTACTGTCTTCCAGAAAATCATTAGCTCAAGTTTATAGTCTTTGCTAGCACGCAAGCCTTCTTCGATGCAAAGTGTCTATGGTTACAAATAAACGCATATAATGGTACGTCATACGAAGACGTAATATTATCTTCTTCCAGGAAATCAATATGACACTTTTGTAGTCTCTATCAACCTTAATTACAAAACTACGGACAACACACATACACTCTCACTCAAACACACACGCACACACACGCACACACACACACACACACATAGACACACACACACACACACACACACACACATACGCCGAGCACGCAAATCACTAACTCTCTCTCGTTTGCTTTCTTTCTCTCACTCTCTCTCACTCTCCCCCCTCCTTTCTCTCTCTCTCTCTCTCTCTCTCTCTCTCTCTCTCTCTCTCTCTCTCTCTCTCTCTCTCTCTCTCTCTCTCTCTCTCTCTCTCTCTCTCTCTCAGGAATGAATGTATCAGGTCAAGGCAGGGACTAGAATCTGAACAATGACCAAAGCCAATCCTCAAGAAAAAAGTCGCCCTAGAAAGTCAATAGGTGACTCTAAACTTGAGGGCAGCATTCAAATCACTCCTCTGATTCATACCCTTGCCCAGAAGTGTACCAAGGTTAGCCTGCCAGAAGATTTCTCTTCTAAGCAGAATTCCCTCATGCAGCACAGACTCAATTGGAAGAATGGACAAAAATGACATTGCAGGGTCAGTTGGGTGTGGCAAAGTGTTAACATGATGGGATAGCTGACACTTAGTAGTTTTCCGCAACTTAATGTCACTTTTATGGTTAGCCCATCGTTTCTTTATGTTCATAGTGGATCCTACATACAAGTCTGTAGGGTGGCACTGGCATTTCACAATGTAGATGACGTTTGGTGTAGAACAAGTCAAATGGCCACGGATACACCACTGTCGACCATCCCATGGAGCAGTGAATCTCTGAACATTCTCAGAATGTGCGCAAGTGTCACACTTCTTTGTGCATGTGAAGAAACCAGGCTGTTCACGGGGTCCATGCTGTATGAAACGCTTGGGGACTGTTGGTTTGTAGATTTCACCGATGTTTTTTCTCCTTTTGTCTGCCCCTATGATTGTCTTTTTGGGGAAAATATCTTTGTTTCTGTCATCTTCATAAAGAAGATGCAGGTTGTCTTTGATGATGTGGCATTTCGATGGAACTCTGGGATCATAGGTCGTAACCCATGCTATCTTTTTGCGATCCTTTTTTCTTGTTTGTTTTAGAACTTTGTCTCTATCCTTGTTAGCTCCTTCTTTTACTCCTGCAAAAGCTTTTGTCCATTTCCATCCAGACATGGTGAGATACTTTGCATACTCCATTGTTCTTACAGAGAGTGTTGTATCCTCTGAACAGATGGTGCGGAGGCGAGTCCCAACTCCACGTGTAAGACCCTTGAAGACTGATGGAGGGTGGCAGGAGTATGGTGGCAAATAGCTGTTGGCGTTCTTTGAGAATACGTCAGTTTCAATTTTGCCATCATCGGTAATACGCAAACCAACATCCAAATAACTGGCTTGTCTTCCACTGGACACTGTCCAAACAATGCCTGGATGTAGACTTTGAAGATGAGAGTCGAAGGCGACTAAATCAGATGCATTAGGAAGGACAGCAAACCCATCATCTCGAAAACGGCTCCAGTTCAAATGCACACTTTGATCTTCATCATTCATCAATGTTGAGAGAAGAGGCACAGGTGAAGACTCAACCAAACGCCTGTCAAGTTCCCCCATAAACACATCCACGTAGTCACAAGCATGGCAGGGTCCCATAGCTGTTCCATGGTTAGGCATAGCAAAAATGGTGCAATTACTGTCATCGGTGTACGAGCAAGTATTGTTGTCCAGTGAAATTTGCAGTCCCTCGACAATGCAGTCAGTGGATGTTTTCATCGGAGGTGGGTACTGTTCGAGCATTCGATTCACTGCAGGTACACCCATTGTGTTGTCAACACTGGGGTAAAGTGCTACCACGTCGCACACAGCTAAGCATGCTGAGTCAGGTAAAGGTGCCAGAGTCTTGTTTATCTCGTCCATCTTTTGCAGAAACTCTTTTGTGTCAATGATCTGGAATGGGAGATGTTGAGTGAGATGGTTAATGGACAACTGAACGAACTTTGATAAGGGCTGGATAGGAGTTCCAGACCCAGACAGGAGAAGCCTGTATGGGTAAGGCTTGGATTTGTGCGTTTTGATGAGAGGTTTGCACTTTGCTGGATGTGCCTCATCAATGTCGGTCACATAAGCTGCCATGTCAGTGTTAATGTTTCCTGTTATCTTCCACTTATCAGCCCAGTTCCGTACTTTTTGTGCCACTTCTAAGGAGAGATCATTTGGCAATAAGTCGTACTGGGTTTTGTCCATAAGAGTATCTTTGATGACCTTATCATCATCTTGAAGAGACGTAATGACAGTTACGCTTGATTTGTCTGCATACCTGCAAGCAGCTTCATGAGTAAGTGGCAGGTTTTTTAATTCTCCCAACGCTTTGCGTTGTTCAAAAGTCAAGTTGTCTTTGATTCTCTTCCTTCTCTTCAAATCAAGAAAATCTCGAGTGCAGCTTTGGATGAACAACTCCAACGCTGCATTTCCTTTTGGCGCGGTCTTTGTGGTTGGTCTGTACCAAGGCATCTTAACAAAAGGGGTGTTGTCTTCTTTCTTTTTATCTTCGAGGTTGCTATCTTGATCACGTGTTCGTGTTTCATGAAAAAAATGCCATCGCAGACGCTCTGCCCATGCATATGTTCCTGTAACTTGGTCAGCCACATCAATTGGTTCTCGTGGTGTTGGAGCAAAACGATCTGACAAACGACAAATGGAGACCTGTTCAGGTGTCAGTTCAACGTTTTCAGCCAAAACGATAGGATCAAAACGTTTCAAATCCTCTTCAGATGGAACGTATTCATCATCCTTACTAGCCTTTGGCCTTGTATTCTTTCTTCTCAATTTGCGATGAGGCCTTGTCTTTTTCTTGAGAACATTTGGGGGATTGGGATCTTTGATAGAATCTAACGGTGTTTTCACAAAACCATTAGCAGTGATTCTCATTGAACCTGGAAAACGGCAGTTATCATTTAAAGGTCCCACTGTGTCCGATGTTTTATCGTTTGTCAATTTCTTCAACTTGTCGCAGTGTGATTTTCGAATTTTTGCAAAAATTTCTATATTCTGAGTTTTGATTTGACCCAAAATACGGTTTGCATGGTTAACTCCTGTCTCATCTGCTATATCATTTTTCAAGGTTTGTAGTTGTGCAGATAGTGTTTGTTTAACAACGGAAGCATCCTCATAAAGAACTCGAACAATATCTGAACTAGCGGCATTCAAAATAGAACGGATCTTTGTAACAATCGTTGTATCACTTGATTCTGGGCAAGGGTATGAATCAGAGGAGTGATTTGAATGCTGCCCTCAAGTTTAGAGTCACCTATTGACTTTCTAGGGCGACTTTTTTCTTGAGGATTGGCTTTGGTCATTGTTCAGATTCTAGTCCCTGCCTTGACCTGATACATTCATTCCTGAGAGAGAGAGAGAGAGAGAGAGAGAGAGAGAGAGAGAGAGAGAGAGAGAGAGAGAGAGAGAGAGAGAGAGAGAGAGAGAGAGAGAGAGAGAGAGAGAGAGAGAGAGAGAGAGAAAGGAGGGGGGAGAGTGAGAGAGAGTGAGAGAAAGAAAGCAAACGAGAGAGAGTTAGTGATTTGCGTGCTCGGCGTGTGTGTGTGTGTGTGTGTGTGTGTGTGTGTCTATGTGTGTGTGTGTGTGTGTGTGCGTGTGTGTGCGTGTGTGTTTGAGTGAGAGTGTATGTGTGTTGTCCGTAGTTTTGTAATTAAGGTTGATAGAGACTACAAAAGTGTCATATTGATTTCCTGGAAGAAGATAATATTACGTCTTCGTATGACGTACCATTATATGCGTTTATTTGTAACCATAGACACTTTGCATCGAAGAAGGCTTGCGTGCTAGCAAAGACTATAAACTTGAGCTAATGATTTTCTGGAAGACAGTAATATTACGTCTTCATGTGACATACTACATGTATGTTCTATTGATAAATGTGTTTAATTGTAACCATAGACCCTTGATTCATGATACATTCAAAAAGGCATGGGGCTGGTAGAGACTAAATACTAATCATATTTTTGAAGAATGTAACTTTACGTCTGTATGTGACGTACGATCGGATGTTCCATTGTTGTGTTGTAACTATAGACGCTTGGTCTGTGCACCTTGAAGAAGGCCTGCGGGCCGAAAATTTGGATTTAAAAAGATGCGACATTCTGGCTTGGTTTTGGACTTTTTATTGTGTTGTTTAA
>NW_027129152.1:0-52500 GCF_037325665.1 Littorina saxatilis
AACCGGGGGATAACCGGTCAAATGCCGAACAGAAGCCGAATGCCGCTCATGACACGTGCGAAGGCAAGTTTTGTCTGTTTTCTAGGTATTGTTTGATTTATGTCGGGATTTAAGGTAAGCTACTGATTCAGCGATGACTAAATTTGTTTCTCGATGCATAAAAAGTCAGGGAGCGATTGATATTTGCCCGTAAATATCCTTCAAAGCTGAAAATGTCCGCGATCGAGCACCGGAAATGGCTGTTCGATGGGTTTTGCAAGTAGAAATGTGCTTTATTTCACCAAATCAGCTCGTATTTGGTGTGGGTACGGGATTCTAGAGGACGAAGGAGTCATAAGAGGTGCTAAGAAGTGCTATTTGGGAGTAGAATAAATCTTCCGAGACAGTAGACAAGAGAAGGTCATATTTGAGAGAGGAGCGCGTAGGCCGATTGTCTTTCCGACAAGCGAATGATACAGCAGATTAATCATTCGTTTTGACCAGAAACCTAGTCTCTAGTTTTTATGAATGAGTTTTTTAATTAAAACAATCACGAGAACTCTCTCGCTTAGCCTAATGGCTGTTCGATGGGTTTCGCAAGTAGAAATGTGCTTTATTTCACCAAATCAGCTCGTATTTGACATCGGTTTGGTATATATATATATATATTTTCTAATCCTACCGCGAACTGGATAGCAGACGCGGCACGACTGTTGCACCACACTTTGAAGGGGATATAGCTCAGTTGGTAGCGCGCTGGATTTGTATTCAGTTGGCCGCTGTCAGCGTGAGTTCGATCCCAGGTTCGGCGGAAATTTATTTCAGAGTCAAATTTGTGTGCAGACTCTCTTCGGTGTCCGAACTCCCCCCCCCCCCCCCCCCCCCCGTGTACACTACATTGGGTGTGCTCGTTAAAGATCCCACGATTGACAAAAGGGTCTTTCCTGGCAAAAATTGCTTAGGCACAGTTAATAATTGTCTACCTATACCCGTGTGACTTGGAATAATAGGCCGTGAAAGGTAAATATGCGCCGAAATGGCTGCAATTACTGGCCGTATACAATTTCATCTCACACGGCATCACTGCAGAGCGCCTAGAACTGTACCCACGGAATATGCGCGATATAAGCCTCATTGATTGATTGATTGAAGTAATCCCACACTTTGAAGTAAATTACTTCAAAGTGTGGGGATGTGCCCCACACTTTGAAGTAAACCCATTTTTTACTTCAAAGTGTGGGGGGATCTTCCCACACTTTGAAGTAAACTCAGTTTTTACTTCAAAGTGTGGGGGGATCTTCCCACACTTTGAAGTAACTTACTTCAAAGCGTGGGACTTTTGCATCGCCTGTTTGAGCCTGATGATTTTGTAAAAAAAAATGGCAAAGTCTTTTGGATGAGTGAACAGAAAAAGTGAGCGAGCCAAGAAACATAGGGATGTTTGTTATCAGGCTTTAAAGGCATATGTACTCGATGACTATACACGCTAATTGCTTTACCAACAGCTGGAGACATGCTAAATTAAGTTCCCTGCAAAATATTGTGGTCTAGGACCCCTTCAATGTTGAGATATGTTAATTTTCATTTTGATCTGGATCGTCCTATTTATAGATTTGGCAACACATGTAACGTTGATGCAAGGGAGCTAACACCGCGGCTTTGTTGACATCCTCACTTTTTCAGAGGCTAGAACAAGCTGTAATGCATGTATTATGGTCCGCGCATGGTGACATATCGTCATTATATGGTCTTATGGTGCGTTTGACATCGATTATGGGCAAACTACACTTTGTAAACACGGGAGCGCGTACATATGCCTTTAAGCAATGTCCCATTGTTGAGTATGACGAAAACTCGTGACGATTTTAAAACATGTTGGGTCACGCATGGTCCAACCTTACATGGTCCAACCTTACATGGTCCAACCTTACATGGTCCAACCTTACATGGTCCAATCTTACATGGTCCAACCTTACATGGTCCAATCGTGCATGGTCCAATCTTACATGGTCCAATCTTACATGGTCCAACCTTACATGGTCCAATCTTACATGGTCCAACCTTGCATGGTCCAACCTTGCATGGTCCAATCTTACATGGTCCAATCTTACATGGTCCAACCTTACATGGTCCAATCTTACATGGTCCAACCTTGCATGGTCCAACCTTGCATGGTCCAACCTTACATGGACAACCTTACATGGTCCAACCTTACATGGTCTAACCTTACCATGTCCAACCTTACATGGTCCAATCTTACATGGTCCAACCTTACATGGTCCAATCTTACATGGTCCAATATTACATGGTCCAACCTTACATGGTCCAACCTTACATGGTGCAACCTTACATGGTCCAACCTTACATGGTCCAATCTTACATGGTCCAATCTTACATGGTCCAATCTTACATGGTCCAATAATATATATGGACCATGTAAGATTGGACCATGTAAGGTTGGACCATGTAATGTTGGACCATGTAAGGTTGGACCATGTAAGATTGGACCATGCGTGACCCAACATGTTTTAAAATCGTCACCACGAGTTTTCGTCACACTCAACAATGGGACATTGCTTAAAGCCATATGTACTCGATGACTATACACGCTAATTGCTTTACCCACAGCTGGAGACATGCTAAATTAAGTTCCCTGCAAGATATTGTGGTCTAGGACCCCTTAAATGTTGAGATATTTGAATTTTTATTTTGATCTAGATCGTCCTATTTATAGATTTGCCAACAGAGGTAGCATTGACGCAAGGGAAATAACTCCGCGTCTTTGTTGACATCCTCACTTTTTCAGAGGCTAGAACAAGCTGTAATGCATGAATATGGTCCGCGCATGGCGACATATCGTCATTACATGGTCTTATGGTGCGTTTGACATCGATTATGGGCAAACTACACTTTGTAAACACGGGAGCGCGTACATATGCCTTTAAAGCCTGATAACAAACATCACTATGTTTCTTGGCTCGCTCACTTTTTCTGTTCACTCATCCAAAAGACTGCCATTTTTTTGACAAAATCATCAGGCTCAAACAGGCAATGCAAAAGTCCCACGCTTTGAAGTAAGTTACTTCAAAGTGTGGGAAGATCCCCCCACACTTTGAAGTAAAAACTGAGTTTACTTCAACGTGTGGGAAGATCCCCCCACACTTTGAAGTAAAAAATGGGTTTACTTCAAAGTGTGGGGCACATCCCCACACTTTGAAGTAATTTACTTCAAAGTGTGGGATTACTTCAAAGTGTGGTGCAACAGTCGTGCCGCGTCTGCTATCCAGTTCGCGGTAGGATTAGAAGAAAAAAAATATATATATATACCAAACCGATGTCAAATACGAGCTGATTTGGTGAAATAAAGCACATTTCTACTTGCGAAACCCATCGAACAGCCATTAGGCTAAGCGAGAGAGTTCTCGTGATTGTTTTAATTAAAAAACTCATTCATAAAAACTAGAGACTAGGTTTCTGGTCAAAACGAATGATTAATCTGCTGTATCATTCGCTTGTCGGAAAGACAATCGGCCTACGCGCTCCTCTCTCAAATATGACCTTCTCTTGTCTACTGTCTCGGAAGATTTATTCTACTCCCAAATAGCACTTCTTTGCACCTCTTATGACTCCTTCGTCCTCTAGAATCCCGTACCCATACCAAATACGAGCTGATTTGGTGAAATAAAGCACATTTCTACTTGCAAAACCCATCGAGCAGCCATTTCCGGTGCTCGATCGCGGACATTTTCAGCTTTGAAGGATATTTACGGGCAAATATCAATCGCTCCCTGACTTTTTATGCATCGAGAAACACATTTAGTCATCGCTGAATCAGTAGCTTACCTTAAATCCCGACATAAATCAAACAATACCTAGAAAACAGACAAAACTTGCCTTCACACGTGTCATGAGCGGCATTCGGCTTCTGTTCGGCATTTGACCGGTTATCCCCCGTGTAGAAGAACTACCAAGTTTCATTGACTTGCACCCAAAGTCAAGAACTGCGATTTTTTTAACGAATTAATTTCGGACTCTGTCCCGGCTGGTCTTGACCTATTTTTGGATCTAAATTTAGATCAAGTAGATCACCACATCATGCACAAAAAGACACGTCACTAGCAAACTATGTCAGACATCATCATGAGTTTGTGTCAAACAAAATGGAGGCCGGAATCACTCAGTTGAATCGAACTCCGACCAAACACCACGTAATAACTAGGTTAATTTATGCACTCGCGTGAACAAGAAACTATCGAGCTTCACAGATGTCGTCGTTGGGTAGTTTTGGGTTTGTTTTACTACCAAAGGAGGATTTTTAAACTGTAAATGCACTCAGCTGCAACAAAAACGCAAAACGAAGGCTGTGAGCTGCACTGTATGGCATTCCGTTTGTCAAATAATTATTTGAATACTTTTTCATGTTTTTTTCACCAGTTTTAGCTAAATAATCATTATTTAGAAGCTCATGTGCTAAATAAGTAATTGTTTATAAACAATGTAAAACAATTCTAAATAATTTTTTATTTACGTAAACCATTCATTATTTACCTAAACAATTTATTGTTTACGTAAATAATTCATTGTTTACGTAAATAATGATTTATTTACGTAAACAATATATTATTTAGACTTATATTACATTGTTTATAAACAATCAGCAATGTTTCTAAATAAATCATTATTTACGTAAACAATGAATTATTTACGTAAATAATTCATTGTTTACGTAAATAATGATTTATTTACGTAAACAATATATTATTTAGACTTATATTACATTGTTTATAAACAATGAGCAATGTTTCTAAATAAATCATTATTTACGTAAACAATGAATTATTTACGTAAACAATTCATTGTTTAGGGAAAGCAGTTTTCATTATTTAGGGGAATCAAGAATTGACTTTTAAGCTTCATTTTTTTTCTTTGTGTATATACTATAATTCAATACAAGGTATCTCCAAACATTATTTATCAGAAAATGTTCGTAAATTTGTTTATTTTACAAGCTGAAATTGCCGTACGAAAAGAACTGAATGCGAAAACAAACAAAAGGTCAAGGTCATGACCGGGAGTGTTTAGTGTTTGCATTCTCTCCCTGGAAGTTGTTGAAAAAAAGTTTTCCGTCCTAAGTGTTCTGTTCTGTCTCAACAAAAACTGTTTGTTTCTCTTTCCATTTCTCTTACTGCATGATTAAACTTTTTGTTATCTGTAGGTTACACAACACACCACAACTTGGTATGAGCTCTGACGCGATGACGTCACACAGTCGTGTGCAGAGTTGTCCGGCCTTGCCCCATGCATTCCGGCGGAACTCGCGAGAAGGCAACACGCGAAATCTGCACTCTGAATCTCTCGCATTTATCGACATGGTCTCTAGTTGTAGTGTTAAACATTGCCATAACAGACAAGATAGAGATAGGGACAGAAGATTCTTTTCTTTGTTGTCAACGGAAAGGGCAAAGATTAGGGATTTGACTGCACGACGAGAATGGTTGGCACAGCTTCAGCTGAAGAATTTCAACTTTGAATCAACAGCTAGGAGATACGTGTGCTCACTGCTCTGATCATTTTGTCAATGGTAAGTACTCATGCTTTTGTTCACCTGCCTTGGTTAGTCTGTGTTTGATGCAAGCTGTGTTGTAATGGTAGTGTGCGGACAGTCGGTCAGTCCTGCACCGAGTGCAGTCTATGACTGAGTGAGTCAGTCTTACACTTACTCTCAGTGTAACAACTTATCATGGTTGCCCAAAACCATGACTTGTGAGAATGCCATATGCAGGGTTCGTACAGGTGCTTGAAATCCTGGAAAGTGCTTGAATTTGGAGGGGTCAGTTTCAAGGCCTTGAAAGTGCTTAAAAAATTGACAAGATCCTTGAAAGTCCTTGAAAACTCTGATTCTGCAATCTGATTACACAATAATCAACCAAAATAAACAATTACAATGTTTTATTTTTTTCATAACCTCAAGGAAAAAGTTGAACAGTAACCCACAGTCCCTTTTGAGTCTGTCGGCTCAATAAATCATTAATTTTTTTACATCCAGTGTTTTAAATCAGTGTGCAAGACGGGGGTATATAATTATATAATTACCAGCGAGTGACCCATTACGGCAAACCTTGAAGCCTCGAAGGTGAGAGGGTGCTTGATTTTCTCTTCAGAACGTCTTGAAAGTCCTTGAAAAGTCCTTGAATTTTAGAACCAAAAAACCTGTACGAACCCTGCATATGTGTGAAATACTTGCAGGGTTCGTACGCTCCTTGAATCTCCTTGAATCCCCTTGAATTTTCAACCCCCCTTTTCAAGGACCTTGAATCTCCTTGAATTTGGAGAAAATGGTCATTCTTGTGTTTAACCTCCTTGAACCTCCTTGAATTCTGAAGTGCAGGCACAAAAAAAAAGTTAATATTAAAGTTGTTCAGCAAAATGAAACAACTTGACATTTTTGTTCGTTGCTGGAACGGGCAGCAAGTCCAAACGGAATACTACGCTTCCAAATTTCTTGGACATGCTTATGCAACCACCCTGATTGATTCTCTGGAGCCTGCCATGGTGGAGCTGGGATACCGGAAATACTCCTTGAAAACTCCTTGAATACTCCTTGAATTTCACTGTCAGGTGTCTGTATGAACCCTGTACTTGGATTTGATAATCAGAATTTATTTGAACACTAAATGGTCATTGTTGATACAACTTCATAGTTCAGTTTTAAAGGGTAGATCTGTGTCGAGATTTACTCATTCATTTTGTTTGGGCGACTTATTTTTAAAATAACTCCCAATCCATAATTTACAATACATTTGCCTTTGATTTTTTCTGCAGGGCAACCATCTGTGGGAAGTAAACAGTCCGAGCTGGACACCTACTTTGAAACTTGGGTATGGTGCAGGGACACAGCCTGACAGCCAACAAGGACAGTACCAGAGACTCAAGGACTGAAGGAGAGGAAGAAGCTTGTGGGGAGTGAGTCAACTCCTTGTCCTTCTCACCCTAATTTAGCAGAGGATGCTGGTGATGGCGACGGTGAAGGTACTTCGGATACAGCAGAACTGGCTGCTCCTCTTCCCGAATGACAATTTTGCCTGGATTTCAAAAGATGAAGAAAAGCAGCTACGGGATGAACTTAACAGGCTGGTGCTAGAAACTCGGGAACTTAAAGACGAACTTGCCAAGAAAAAAATGACACTTGAATCTTTGAGGGACAATGACGATACTGAACGATATTTTACTGGGATTTCTAATTTCTTCACACTTGTTACATTATTTGATTTTCAATCAATCAATCAATGAGGCTTATATCACGCATATTCCGTGGGTACAGTTCTAGGCGCTCTGCAGTGATGCCGTGTGAGATGAAATTTTATACGGCCAGTAGATTGCAGCCATTTCGGCGCATATTTACCTTTCACGGCCTATTATTCCAAGTCACACGGGTATAGGTAGACAATTATTAAATGTGCCTAAGCAATTTTGCCAGGAAAGACCCTTTTGTCAATCGTGGGATCTTTAACGTGCACACCCAATGTAGTGTACAAGGGGGGGGGGGGGGGGGGGGAGTTCGGACACCGAAGAGAGTCTGCACACAAAGTTGACTCTGAAATAAATTTCCGCCGAACCTGGGATCGAACTCGCGCTGACAACGGCCAACTGAATACAAATCCAGCACGCTACCAACTGAGCTATATCCCCGATTTTCTTGCATCGCATTTGCCAACACACTCGCGCAGAGCACTGACACAGTTTCAAGCTCTCATTCATGCATATATACGCCTTAACACACCTCTGCAACACCTGGCATACATCTTTTCTGTGTCAAGAACATCTGCCAGCAAAGTTTTTCACGAGACTGTGCATATCATGTACCACTACCACAGACTGCAGCCACTTGTTTTCTGGCCAGACAGGCAAAGTATAAAGACAAGTATACCGCCACAGTTCCTTCCCTATCCATGGAACAGAGTAGTGTCCATTATTGACTGTTTTGAAATATATTCATTGAGAGACCCTCCAGTGTTGATGCTATAGCGCTAGTGCACTCACCTGGTCTAACTACAAGCACAACAATACAATTAATATGGTGCGCCAAATTGATATTACTATCGTTAACTGTTATGTAGAGTTTCGAAACTATCGTTATCTGTTATATAGAGTTTCAGAAACTCTATATAACAGCTAACGATAGTTTTATCAAAAGCGCGTTGGTATCGTTCCCAAATGGGAAAACCCTGAAATGCCATTGCAAAACTGTCTTTTTGCTACGAAATGTACATTTTAACTAGAAACATAATTTAAAAAACTACAACATTATTTAGTTAGTGACCGTTCTTCTGTTGTCGTCTTCTCAAATCATTGTTGAGTTTGTTTAATATTAGCTTTATCATTTGTACTTTCGGCCGTACCGTTTTCCACGTGTGCGGTTTGAAGACGGTAGGCCTACTGAATATTCGCGGAAAAGACCATGACGCATTACACAAAACAGTGGGTTTTTTTCAAAACAAACACAAAACAACGTGTTTCCCGAGTGACATCCCCCAAGGCGCGTTTTGGAAAACACTGCATGCTTTCGCATCGTGTACCGTTGCCCACTGCATGCATGCCAGCCGTATGTGTACAAACTGACCCGCACACAGCGCGGTAGCCAGAACGGGTCAAGCTGACACTGACCAATATTTCTGTGAAAACAGGAAGCGTCCTAGCTGTAACGAAGATTTGATTACTTGATTAAACGAAGCAGCGAAATGATGGACTTATCAGACGACAGTTAGTTGAATATGATCTACCAGGGATCGCGCTAGCTTTTTAAAAAACGCGTAAGTCATACGCAACGAAACGAAAAAAACGCGTCACGGACCAATATTTTTGCGTACTACGAAAACACGTACAGACACAAACAAAACACGCACGAAAGACTTAAAGACACTCCTTACCTAAATACGGCGAGTTTTCCTGTCGAACTCCGCGCACGCCTGTCGAATAACACCCCTGCTGTCTCCAACCTTCGGGCCTTGCGAGTTTGTTTCCCGCTCTAATACGACTAGACACACTTTCCGCCTTTTGGAAGCGCGAGATGGGAGAGCAGCTAATGTCTGTTTCATTATCCGACAAGACATTATCTGGTAATACCCTCGTTACGTTCGTTTGCGATACTTCGATGCAAAAAGAAACGGACTTTAGTTTTGACGCGCAGATTTCATGTGTGTCGTCACTTCTCGAGCCCTATAGTCAGTTTCAGGATCGGGTGATTATTAAGTCAGAGCAAAAGCGCTGCGTGAAGACAAGAAAAAGTTACAATATTTTTGCGTATGGCTTACGCGGCGCGGCGAAAAAAACGCGCCAACGACTTTTAAAATGCGTCAAATACGCAAAAATCGTGCGTAAACGCGATCCCTGATCTACTAAATCATGTTGTAGTAATTTAGTGCAAATTCGCTCGAACCAGAGACATGTCTCTGCTCGAACGAAACGTTCAGCAGCCATTTTGCCGGCATCAAAACATCCGACCACGCCATCGCTATTTTTAGAAACTCTATATAACAGTTAACGATAGTAATATCACTTGCGCGCACCATGCCGCCGTTTTGCGAAACCCTCGTTATCTGTTATTCATAGTTTTAGCAATAGCGCGCACAAACGCGCTATTGATATATTATAACTCTAAATAACAGTTAACGATAGTTTCGAAACTCTATTTAACAGTTAACGATAGTTTTGAAACTCTATATAACAGATAACGATAGTTTCAAAACTCTATATAACAGTTAACGATAGTTTCAAAACTCTATTTAACAGTTAACGATAGTTTTGAAACTATATAACAGATAACGATAGTTTTGAAACTCTATATATAAGTATAACAGTTAACGATAGTTTTAAAACCCTGTATAACTGTTAACGATAGTAATACCAATTTTGTGCACCATAAATTAAATACCTAATATCAATTACACCTCAAGGCCATATTTCTTTTATTTCTAAAGGGTGGGGTGGGCTTTCAAGTGACAAGCACATCACTGCAAATAGTGGGTATCTAGACAATATTGTACAAAATGATGTCATTTTGGCCGACAGGGGATTTGACATTAATGAACTAGTGGCTATGAGAGGTGCACAAGTGAAAATCCCTGCCTTTACAAGAAAGAAGAGTCAGCTTACAGCTTATGAGATAGTCAACACGCAAACTAGCTAATCTGAGAATTTATGTTGAGCGAGTTATCGGTATTCTTTGGGGAAAGTACACAATTTTGAACTCTGATATTCTGACTGATCTTTTGTTTGCAAGGGAAGAGGAAGAAGTGGTAACACTGGACAAAATAGTCACTTTATCATCTGGGCTTGTCAATGTTTGCACAGCCTAGTGTTCAAACTGAAGGCATTGTTTAGACTAAAGAATATGTTAATTAAACTCCAGGGGTGTCGTTTGGATCGGCCCTTCGGCGAATCGCCGATTTTTTTTTTACTTTGGCCGAAACTTTCATGTACTTATCGGCCAAATGTCCGAAGAGTATTCGTCTGAATCGGCCAAGGTTTGTCCGGGTTTTTTATTGGTCAGGCTTTTGGGCGGGGATATAGCTCAGTTGGTAGCGCGCTGGATTTGCATTCAGTTGGCCGCTGTCAGCGTGAGTTCGATCCCAGGTTCAGCGGAAATTTATTTCAGAGTCAACTTTGTGTGCAGACTCTCTTCCGTGTCCGAACTCCCCCCCCCCCCCCCCCCCCCCGTGTACACTACATTGGGTGTGCACGTTAAAGATCCCACGATTGACAAAAGGGTCTTTCCTGGCAAAATTGCTTAGGCACAGCCGGTTAATAATTGTCTACTCCCGCAGTGGGGCACTGCGGTTATGAAATTAAAGGCCCCTACTGTTCTTGGAACCGCAGGAGCTTTCTAGTTTGCTGTTAGGTAGATTTTTGGTTCCTCTTTCATGTCATGCTCTCTCTTTCTTCATGAATTCTTTTCTTTTTTCTGCCTTCTTGCTCATTCACCTGTATTTTTTCCAAAAATCTCTTCTCTTGTCGCTTGTCTCGCGATTCATGTATAGTTTAATCTGTTAGTGTTCTGATGTAAGTCCAGCAGTAGATAGGTTAAGCCTATTTTAACATACTGGAAACTGGTAATCTTCCAGTAGGTATTAATTTAGTTTTACTAAAGCCTGCTGGGACACAAATAATGGGTTAGTGCATTTGTAAACAGGAATCGCTTGACAAGTGGCCCCCTTCATCCCCCCCTTCCTCGTCCTGATATGGCTCTACGTAGTCGGCTGGACGTTAAGCAACAAATAAACAAACAAATAATTGTCTACCTATACCCGTGTGACTTGGAATAATAGGCCGTGAAAGGTAAATATGCGCCGAAATGGCTGCAATTACTGGCCGTATAAAATTTCATCTCACACGGCATTACTGCAGAGCGCCTAGAACTGTACCCACGGAATATGCGCGATATAAGCGTCATTGATTGATTGATTGATTGATTGATAAAACTGTTGCCGATGTACTTAGACAACTGACTGGCGTTTATTTTCTTCGTGAATACCAAGAACGAAACATCAGTGTTTTGAGCGCAAGCCATTGACAAAAACTATAGCTGCCAGAGTGGTTTCGACAAGGGAAACCACACTTTCTGCGGACCGCTCAGGCTCAGCGTTTGCGTTCGCCGAACATCATGTCGCAACCAAAAAAGAAGAAAAAAACTCAATTGATCAGTGGCCACGGTGTGCTACCCTTCGCCAAGGTAGGTGCTTCTGAAAAAAATAACAGCAACACCGCGAATGTGGACAGTGTGAGTATAGGGGTAGTGTTGTCGAGTCGATGGAAGCAGACGACACAAGCTTAGCAGACAACAGTCACATTCACCAGCGTATCGACATCTGCTGAGATTGAAAAGCGACATCCAAATCGTGGTTTTCAAGCAAATTGGCTCACCCTAGGCCTACACCCATGGCTTAGCTATGAAGGTGGGTCCATGTTTTGCAAACTGTGCAAGAACGGTGGATGTAAACATATTTTCACCAGGGGAGGTTGCCAAAATTTCAGCATTAACTGACCACCTCGCTACCAGATCCATAGATGTGCTCGTGTATCAGGAAACCTTCAAAACAATGGATAAAATCACAATGTTATGTGACGGTGTCAGAGTGTGTTTATGTTTTATTGGTGTTTCACCAGTCATATTTCCAACTGAAAGGCTTGTCAAGATTGGAAGAGTTTTATTGTTTTACTTTCAAAACATTAAAGTTAAAGGTTTGAAAAAGTTTTAAAGAATTGGTGTCTTTGTGTTTTACTTAAATCAACAAAGCTGATTGTTTCAGTTGCAGTATGCAACATATGTTCTGTGTTCCTAAGACAATGATTACCTCTTGTGCTTCAATGTTGCGGTGACTTTCGATGAGCCAAAATAATGGCCGAAATTTTTTCAAAATGTCCTAAAGCATTCTGACAGTTTTGGCCAAATGTCCCAACATAAAAATGTCTAGCAACACCCCTGAACTGTGGTGTCTTGTATCTGATTCTGATGTCTCTCATGAGCAGTAGCAATAGTCTTTCTGTTATTATGTTTTCACTGGACGGAATCTTGAATTTGAAGATAAAGGCATTGTTTAAAGAATGTGTTAATTAAACTGTGGTGTATTGTATCTAATTCTGATGCAGGTGTCTCACATGAGCAGTAGCAACAGTTTTTCTGTTATGTTTTCACTGGATCAGTGGATGGAATCTTGAATTTGAATACACATACATGTATCATGTGTATATGATCTGACCTGCTGCTATTTCCTTCCATTTCAAGAGCAGATTTCACTCTTTCTATCACACACACACACACACACCACATTAACATACACTTTGAAATCATTTTGCATAAATGTGACATGTATTGACACAACTGACAAAGGTTGAATTATGCTGATTAACCTCAAAATAGCTCTACACAGGAAACAAGATAAGGAGCATTGCAAAATTAAATGGCCTACACTTGAAATGCGAGCACACATTTAAACTACCAATAACATGCAACTTCAAGCAACACTGAACATACCACTACCAGTATTGCAGGTATCAAGCCAAAGTGAAGAGAAGAACACTTTCACTAAATGTTCAAAATTGAAATAACATACTGTGGGCATGTGAGTCATTAACTATTCATTATGATAAATAGACCTGTGCGCTTTTTTGCAGAAATAAGTGTGTTCAATTTTGTTGTCATCAAAACAGAACTAGTTGATAATAGAAACTAACTTTCAGTTCCACTGCCAATTTAAACACTGTATTACTTGACTGTACTGATGCAGAACTACGCTGGACCACACACTCTTATTTGTTCCCTAAATCAAGCAGCCAATCCGTGTCACTGGAAACATTGAACAAGGAGAATGAACAATATATACCTGGCTGAATAAGTTGATAATCAAACTGCTCATGATTCTTTGTTATTCACAGCAGTGGATGTAAAACAATCACAAAATAATGTCCTGTATGCATCATAATTTATACTTGTAGCACTTGATTTTGTATTGTGGTCGGTGATCCTAAACAAAATGTATGCCTACATCTGTGCATGATTTTACTTTAAGAATAAAATGAAACAAGAATGGAACAATTAATGACTTCTCTGTGAGTGTGAACTGTGATTTAAAACATTACATGCCCTCTTTTCTCTCCCTCTTTACAACTTTACTACTGGCCACTTTCTGTGTGTACAGTCATACATGATGTTTGTTTTCCCACACACATGAGCAAGCGAGTCTGGCATTGTCACTGTTTCTTGCTGCGTTTCACGGCTTGTGTTTGCAGCTGCTCCTGGTTCACATCCACTGCTTGTAGAGGCTCAGCTTCTCTGTCCAGCCAGTTTCCAACTAGCTCTGGAAAAACTGCGAGTCTGAACACTTTCAAAGCTTTCTCCACACACATTGCCCAAAAATCACAGTCAGGCAATACTCAGACAATAACTTTATCCACAGTAGTCCACACCATGAAATCGCAGTAGGAGGAACTGGTCATAACAATCTGGCACTGTACCGGTACTTGACTATTTAACTTTTAAGTATGGGTGGTCCTTGCGCAGACAAAGCATCCCCTCACTGTTAGATTCCAAACAGAAATGGCGGTCTGTCACACACACTCAACAGCTGACTCCTTGAAGGTGAAGGGACGTGTGTGCAGGTTTCTCCAACTCCGGCCATGCAGGTTTCTCCAACTCCGGCCATGCAGGTTTCTCCAACTCCGGCCATGCAGGTACAGTGTGCTGACAGTATGTTGCCATCAAAAGTGGCGATGGTCCAAGGAGAAAGTGCTGGTTCATTAAGGCGTTGTGAATGAAGAACCTGAAACATAAATTGAAGATCGCACAAATCAGCATTCAGCTAGGTCAATCGAATGAATATAACTCTAAGACGCACATAATGTCAATGTGCTTTACAACATTAACAATGAAAAGTAAACAACAGATTTTTAACTGAATATGAACATGAAGCTCATTATAATTATATATAAATATAATATTTTGCAAGCTATTTCAAAATATAAATATATTCAAGACTATCTACAGCTTTTGTCGTAGTCCAGAATACAAACTAAAGCGAAGAATATATTAAAGACAAAGCCTCAACACAATATCCTGAACTGCAACTTACAAGTGAAATCTGCAACACAAGACAGAGAACACTCACGTTCATTCATTATTATATTTATAAACTGAAAGCACATTCTTACCTTTGCAGAAATGACAGAGTTTTGACAGCCATCAGGGCTGTAGCGCTTGACATCCCTCACCCAGCCAGAGACAAAAAGTCGGAAGGAATCCAAACGTTTGTAAGCTTTCAGCAACATGCACTCTTCTCAGTTCTTGCCAAGCACAAAATAATTTACGATGTTGATGTAACTCAGCTCTGGCAGATCGTCCGGATTTGCTGACCAGCACCTGGTTGGAATGTCATACGGATCATTCCCATCACTCTCCAAAATCTTCTGATGGTATCGCCGCCTCTCCTCTGGTAACAATCGCTCAGAATATGTTCGCTTCTTGCCCGGTCGCTGTTTCTCCATCTTGCTTTCAAGGCAAGGGAAGTCACTCCAGGAGGCATTGTTTCCCGTTTTTCAACGGTTCACAGCTGTTTTTACTTTTCTCTTTGAAATGAAACGATGAAAGGAAGAGAAATGGAAAGACAGGCATGTTGTTGGGACATAAACAGAACAGAGAACATAAGGGGAAAATACTGTGTTTCAACAACTTCAAGCAAGAAAATGCAAACACTAAACACTCCCGGCAGAGAAAACCCTTAATTGACCTTGACCTTTGACTGTGTTTGAGATCAGTTATTTTCGTACTCGGCTTGTAAAATAAACAAAATAATATCCAAACAACAGCTATTTTAAGATAAGAGTGTGTGGAGAGACCTTGTATTCAATTATAGTAATCACTGAAAGACATAAAACTTAGTTCAGAAGCGAATCCTAGAAACCCCTAAATAATGGAAAATGTCTTGGCTAAACAATTCATTGTTTAGTTAAACAATGAATTGTTTACGTAAATAATTCATTGTTTACGTAAATAATGATTTATTTAGAAACATTGCTGATTGTTTATAAACAATGTATTATAAGTCTAAATAATATATTGTTTACGTAAATAAATCATTATTTACGTAAACAATGAATTATTTACGTAAATAATTCATTGTTTACGTAAATAATGATTTATTTAGAAACATTGCTGATTGTTTATAAACAATGTAATATAAGTCTAAATAATATATTGTTTACGTAAATAAATCATTATTTACGTAAACAATGAATTATTTACGTAAACAATGAATTGTTTAGGTAAATAATGAATGGTTTACGTAAATAAAAAATTATTTAGAATTGTTTTACATTGTTTATAAACAATTACTTATTTAGCACATGAGCTTCTAAATAATGATTATTTAGCTAAAACTGGTGAAAAAAACATGAAAAAGTATCCAAATAATTATTTGACAAACGGAATGCCATAGCACTGTGCCTTGAAACAACGTGAGTGCTCAAAACGAAACAGATTATCATTTAACACAAAGTAAGATAGCATCATGGACGTGCTCTTCTAGTAGAACTGGCGTCTGGTTGGTTTTGACTCCTGAATTTTGTTTAACAGACGAAATTAAAGGGTCTTGTCCATTTTCTTCACATCGCTATTTTGCACAATTTGTTGCTCAGGCAGATAGAAAGATTGGAGTTTCAAAATTACCATCTATTTAATGATTTAGCAGGTAAAATGTGACCCCCCCCCCCCAACAACAACAAAATTAAAAAAACTAATGCAAACCACAAAAAAGCTTATTACGTCTGCATCTATTCAACGAATGACTTCACATTTGGTGAATATTACTTCAGCTGATGCATGACTATATCAACGCTTTCAAATGTATAGGTTAAGGGGTAAGATTTTTGTGCTCTTCCAAAAAAATATCCACATTCAATAATTATTCAGGGATCGGCTGAACAGTGGGAGGTTTGACATTAAGCGGTAGCCACACTCGCGCTATTAATTAAACCCCTCCAGATCTACTGTAATCATGTTTTCAAATCACCAATGATATGGGGGGTATTTTGTATACTTGGATCTTTAGATATCACAAAAGGTAAAAGCCTGGAAGGTTTGAATTAGGTGAGAGTGATCGAGTACATGCTCAATGTCAAAACTATACTGTGCCGCCACTCCCTGAATTTGGATATTTTATTGCAAAGAGCACAACAACAGACCACTTTACCTATACACTTAAAACTTAGAGATATGATTATGTATAAGCTGAAATCAATGTACGCCAAACATGAAGTAATTTGCTAAACAGATGCAGAAGTCATTAGCATTTTTGACTCACCTGAGTAATTGGTGAGTATTTGGATTCATATGAGTCCGATGGTATGGCCGGCCTGCCGGTCGTCCGTCCGAATGTGGACCCAAAACTTAACATTGAGGTTATCTCGGAAGTTTTGAAAGCTAGACGTCTGAAACTTTGCACACGCTTAGAGTTTGATGATCTCACGAAGTGACCCCAATTTGGTTGGCCCTTGTCAAATGTTGGGTTTACAGCGGGGTTATGATGGTTACATAAAAACTTAACGTTGAGGTTATCTCGGATGTTTTTAAAGCTAGATACTATGCACACATTTAGGGTTTGATAATATACTGATTTGACGTAACTTTTACTGACCCTCGTCAAGTTTTGGGGCCACAGGGGGTCATGTACGATTCATAATAACTCAACATTTACGTTATCTCAGGCGTTTTTGAAGCTAGAGCTTTGAAACGTTGAACACTTTAAGAGTTTGATAATCTATCGACGTGACCCTAGTCTGGTTGACCCCCGTCACATTTTAGGGTCACAGCGGGGTCATGTTTGTAAAAGCTTTCATTGAGGTTTTCTCGGTTATTGTGGGAGCAAAGGCCTCCACATTTCATGAAATCGTAGGTTTTGGTGATCAGCAGACATGACCAAAATTTGGCTTGTTTTCATAAAATTTTAGAGTTCCAGTATGAAAATGTTTGCTGGAAAAGATTTTCACCACTGAAAATGTCCACTGAGCTATCAAGGATATAAGTCTTGACCCATTAAGCTATGATGTCATTTATTTGATTTGGTCACAGTCTTGGCTGTACTCATGGTTATGACATCATGTTATGATGCCATAGTGTCAGAAATGAGGTCACTCAAGTGTCTGAATATACATATTTTGTCTGGGCTAGCCAAAACTCAATTTGGGGAAGAGTATTTTCAAAAATGATTAGGTGGATGTTGAGAATGTCAGGCTAGTGATGGTGGTGGGAAATAGGTTGGTTTGAATATATGTGAAAGATTCTTCGGGTTGAATGGATTGATACAGAACACATAAGGATCAAGTTTGTGTCAATCAGCGGGACCTGAAAGTTCTCTTGAACATTATTTTATGAATCTGGAACCGCTTTTTTTTCGGGGGGGGGGGTGGGGGGGGGGGGGTCATAGGTATTTGAGTCCTCGTTTTAAGACCTACACAACTCTAATGGACATGACGAAGGAGAGTCGTATAAAAAAGCATTTGCTTTATTTGTTATGGGTTGCATTTTGTGGGGGTCACCCTGTATGTCTTCTTGACAGCGGGGTATTTCGCTACGTGGTTTCCAACTTTAGCAGAGAATAGGGCACTTCTTCTTCTTCTTTTTCTTCTTCTTCTTCTCCTTCTGCGTCCAGGAGATCCCTCGTACCATCGTTCGTTTGGTTTTATGAATGGTTACACTGTCGCCACTGAAAATATGTGTTTTTCTGATGTAATTTCCAGGCAGTGCTGCAAACTGTGTGGACTGGTTGAAACTCGATCCAAGAAGCGGAATCCGTACAGTCCACATCTCAGGAAAACCAATCACTGTCTACTGTGATCAGACCACGGACAACGGAGGATGGATTGTACGTGTGTGTGTGTGTGTATGTGTGTGTATGTCTGTGTGTGTGTGTGTGTGTGTTTGTGTGTGTGTGTGTGTGAGTGTGTGTGTGTGTGCGTGTGTGTGTGTGTGTGTGTGTCTGTGTGTGCGTGTGTGTGTGTGTGTGTGGGGGGGGTGTGAGAGTGTGTGTGTGTTTGTGTGTGTGTGTGTGTGTGTGTGTGTGTGTGTGTGTGTGTGTGTGTGTGAGTGGCGGTTAGGGTGGGGATTGGGGGTTGCGTTGATGGTTGTGTGTGGTGAGTGGGTATGTGCACATGGACAGCACATTCACGCTAGTGGTTAAATGCAAATGATGCTTTGGGAGTACGTGTATTAATCATTTGTCTGGAGACATACGAAGTCTTCAGTTTTTAAACGTAGGTGAAAAATCCTATGACTGTTTTTAAAACTTTTGTTTCCGGAACATTGCATTTGGATAAGGATAAGATTGCATATAAACTTGGACAAACAATTATTGCAACAATTTTCGCACGCTAAGAAAAGCATTAAAACGCAATTTATCTTAGTTGAACGTTATATGCCCGAAAAGGTAATTATATCAGCTGTACATACCATTTATCCGATTGATGGTACTTTGTATAGGCATCCCGTGACAGCCTGTCAAAAAAGGTCACCCCTAAAAATCGACCTGACAAAAACCAAAGCCCCGTATTTTAAAATCTGCAAAAAATCAGAATATGCACAAACCAAACACTTCTGACAACCATTGGAAAGTCCATTCATATTCCTGTTCAGAACATTTTGCTTTATGCACCTGACTTCTTTAGTCTTTATGTAGCCTTGACTTCTGAATTGAATTGACTTCCCGCTCGTTTGTAAATTTTGCCTGTTAGGATCTTTTGTCGATTTCTTATTTGGTCGCTTCCGTTATTGTCACGTCGATTTTGAGGGTACCCTTACTTGAGCGGCTGTCACGTGATCCATGTAAAAGATTTGTTTAAACAGAAGGGTGTGCCAGATGGTCAAATTAAGTCCCTTAAATGGTATATCAAGTCAGAATGAAATGACGCGGAAATTAATTTAGGAATCAATTGGGGTGCAAAATGTTTCGCAATATTGTTTTTGCTAAGTGTATATATATGCTTGCACACAAGGGTTCAACGGGGGTCAAACAGAAACAGTTCATGGGATACTCCCACAAGAACTCGCAAACCCATGCACACACACACCCATGCACACACACCCATGCACGCAAGCGTCAACTAACTAATACCGCTGTTTATTTTCAGGTTTTCCAGAGAAGACAGGACGCCTCTGTGGACTTCTACAGAAATTGGACAGAATATCGCAATGGGTTTGGTGACCTGGAGGGCAACTTTTGGTTAGGTTCGTTATAAAATTATACAAAGGATTAATCTTTTTAAACTTGTAAAAATAAGTATGTTCTACAAAACCATACGTGTTTGATTCCCTGTTTCTGTTTTGGTTTGGTACGTGTCAGAGTAAACTCGTGCCAAAACGTTGACCACTCCTTATATAAAATCCCAAAAGCTTGAATAAATTGATTTATCTGTGAAGTAATCAGGCATTGTTCGAGCACTTGTCAACACTTACGCATTCGGGAGAGAAAATGCACTGGCAGCTACACGTAGCTAAAATTCTTGTTCCAAAGACATCGTCATTGTCACATGCGTTGTCCGCTAGCTCACAGGTTTCCTTGGTGAAGCTGTCAACTGATTTTGTTTAACTGTATACAAAATACAAAATAAACACGTCTGATCTCATAATGATGGGAAAACGATTGCAGGTGACAAATACACCACGTGACTCAGAAAAGAGGACGTTAAAAACATCGTTCACTGCTTGACGTGTTTAGTGTTTTGATTTTTGTCTTTAAAATACCCAAGGGCCGTGATGTTCTTTTTGTCGGATTGTGTTCAGCGGTGCTCGTTTTATTCGTTTCCTTGTTAAAAAGAAAAAAGGTTTTGATGACTTCAAGAGAACGAACATCGCCTGTAAACCCATCGACCACCGATGAACGAAAGCAAAGGGAACGAACTGCAGGGAGTTAAGCAGAGCTAGAGAAAAAAGCTTTCACCTGCAACTACAAGTCCTATTTGAAGGCTGATGGCACCGATATTTATGTCAGCTTGTGTGGACAATAAATCCCTCGTGAACTCAGCATGCCTTCACACCAAGAGATATATGGGTCATCCCAAAACTAAGCGTTAGCAAACGATGACGTGACGAATCATCGTGACATATCTTTAAATGTATCCTTAATTCCTTTACTATGATGCAGGGCTAGACGCGCTGCACAGCCTGACCACCGCACGGCGTTACCAGCTGCGGGTCGACCTCAAGATGTGGAATGAGACTCAAGGCTATGCGACATATAGCGGGTTCTACGTGGAGGGTAGTGACAACAACTTTCGTTTGCACTATGACAACTTCACCGGAGGAAATGCTGGTATGTGTCCAAAAAAGGGGCTATACACGTTTCGCAGAACATTTGAGAAGATAATATAAGGGAATAGTGTGTGTGTGTGTGTGTGTGTGTGTGTGAGTGTGTGTGTGTGTGTGTGTGTGTGTGTGTATGTGTGTGTGTCTGTGTGCGTGTGTGTGGCTGTGTGTGTGTGTGGCTGTGTGTACGTGTGTGTGGATGTGTGTGTGCGTGTATGTATGTGTGTGTGTGTGTGTCTGTGTGTGTGTATGTGTGTGCGTGCGTGCGTGTGTGTGTGTGTGTGTGTGTGTGTGTGTGTGAGTGCATGTGTGTGTGTGCGTGCGTGTATTTACGTATTTAAACACACAAACACAGACACGCATACAAACACACACACACACACACACACACACACACACACGCACACAGACAATACACACATACACGCACACACAAACAAACACTCACACACAACACACAAATAAACACACACACACACACACACACACACACACACACACACACATACACACACACATACACACACACATACCAAAGTAGTAGGAAAGAGGTATAAACCGGACCCTTTTTATTTGCGCAATGCGCAATGCGCAAGGGTAGGGACCAGCATAAAGTGATAGGTTAAGGTGCCTGTGTTTAAGTAGTGATAAGGAGATATTGCGGATAAACGGTTTATTGCGTTTTATATTTTGTCATGTGATTTCATGTGCCTGTACCTGTTGCTCGGTACTAATGACCACTCCAGGTGGGGTAATGACAGGATTACTGCTCCCCTGCAGTAATTGCCCCCATAGGGTCAATTACTGCTTTTTTTTTATTGGTGCTTATCGCAGTTGGAGTACTGACAGTAATTGACCCTCCCTCTGTGTTTTCACGGGCTTGGGACCGTTTTGACATGGTATGTCAAAGCCACATTGGGGGTTTTTTGGGATTAAACAATACGAGCATTATTTACAGAAGCAAAACATGTCTTATCAAATTTATTTACAAAAACGACAAAGTTGTTTGGCATTGGAATGTTAACCATATCACAGGCGGCGGTATCACAGTCAAAAAAGAAAGAGCCCCATTAGACGGGTATCACAGTCAAAAAAGAAAGAGACCCGTTAGACGGGTGTAGGCAGGGTTGAAACCCCATCAGAGGCGATCACACGCTTGATGTAGAAAAACGAGAGTGACTTTCTGGTTTGGGAATAGGTGAACATAGACTTTCCGTCTGTCTTGAAACCCGTGTTTGTACCGCCACCACTTTCTTGTGTTAGAAGCACCTGTTGGTAAGACTCTTTTGTCAGTTTGTTTTGGTTTTTGTTTAAACCTTTTGAACTAAATTTGTTCCCACTGTCCCCCTCACAAAAGTAGGTTTTAGAACACAAACCAATGAACGCATTTCCTTGGTATTCGGTTTTAAAGAGACCGGGTGTTCGTTTGTCGTACTGGACACGTGCTGTACAAGCCTGACAGAGAGTCGCGTCCCATGGGGCGTTAGCTAAACGGGTGTTTTGGAAGGCTACCTCGTGTTGGTCACAGGCTTGTGCAGGGAACCATTGGTTATACACTTTGTAAAACTGCTCTCGCAGTTCAGGACGAACCACCTCTGCTAACGTTGAAGCGCTAAGCGCCATGTACAGAGAATCTGTATCCATTTCCAAAAGCTGGTAGTCGGCTCTGGACACAAACTTATCTAGAAAATCAAAATGAAACTCCAACATGCGTAGTTTAGCGTACTGGTAAACAAAGTAACCAATCTGAGAGGGAAGTGACCAGTTGATTTTTTTTTTAGTCATCTCTACTTCAGTGACAACCTCTGATACTTCTGTTAGTTTTTGAAAACGACCGTTGTTGATCAGTTTTGATGCCTCGTCAGACAAAACGTAATGAATATCACGATGGTTGGCCACGTTAGTTAAGGTTTTCCCGTAGGCTGAGTTACCGAGCAGTTTGAAAGTTTCAGCTAAGATAGCTTTTGACGGGTCTTGGTCCCCTGCTCGTCTCGCGTTTGAAACGCTGTCACCAAACTGACGGAAACAGGTTTTGGGTTGATACTCTACGATCAGCGTGATGTTTTCAACAACCAACCCGTGCTGCACGTACCAAAACAAGAGGGGTGTGGCTAGCAGAATTTGTTCACCGTGGTAACTCCCAACAAGTGTACGGCGTGGTTGGGATAAGAGCTTGTGTTTTTCAGCGTAGTCTTTCATAAAATCCCCGATCTGTTCTCGGCTGACAGACTCATTTTTGAAAATAGGCTGCATTTCACTGAAATGTTCTTTCAGATGGTCAGGTACATAAATATCACACTGTACCAACCCGAACAAAGTTTTGTTTTGCACCGCGTCTAAGACAGTTTGATCTGTGATGGTAGAAGGATGCCGGAAGGGTTTAAGTGTCGGAAAACGACCTTGTAGAAAAGTCTGAATGTGGGTGTTTTGTTTTTTGTCTGCGTACCATTCACACTCCCATTTTTCGACGATAGTCACACCCACATCCTCACGCAAGTATTTGGTAATGTTGCTTGTATGTTCTCTGAGTTCAATTAGTGTTTTTCCGGTGACAGGGTTAGTCGTTTTACCGGCGGTCACAGAACAGTCATGCCCGTGGAACAAACATCCGTGAAACTGATAGCAAATTTGATTTGCGGCATCCCAACCATCAACCCTAATCTTTTTTCGACCAAGGGCCTTCTCTTTCGCGTTAAACTTATGTTGGAGATGGATCTGTTTTGATGCCATGACCCACTCCAACCATTCCCGAGCTAGCTGACCGTAGGGATCTGTTTTTTCCGCTTTAAAAGCGTTTTCTTTTCTACGAATGACAGGGTGCTCTGTGGGCATGTCTTGCATGAGTGCAGCTAAATACAGCGCATTTGCATCAAATCCCTGAACAGACTGTACCGGCTTGTCTTGATTACCACGAATGTATGTTTTGTCTTTTTCGTGGTATCTGTGAAAGACAATAGACGGACCCCCGACAATGTTCTTTCGCAAAAGTGCGTGAACGTCTTTTTGTTTTTCGTTAAAAAGTGAAAAGTAGGTATCTGAAGACAACGTGTCAAACAGATACTTCAGTGTCACACCGGGGACAGAAATACCGTCTTTCAGCAAATCAACTCGCAGACTAGCGTACATACTAATCTGATGCTGCAAAGCAACCAGAAACGGCCCTGTATCTAGGTTGTTGTACCACTCCAAAAAATCCTTCAAAGTCGTCATTTTGTTTTCAGTCCACACACGCTGACAAAAAGCGTACTCTGTATCAGAAATATTTGAGTTTTTGAGCTTACTAAAAAAAGCTGCATGGGGTGGGAGTTCTCTTTCATCTAGTGTACTTAGACTAGTGACGTATTCATAACAGAAAAAACCCTTTTGCTCTTCGACACCGAACGCCTTGAGGTACTTGGAATAACTAAAACCTGGCGCAAGAAAATTGTTGATGTCGAGAAACCGAAGTTTATCTGTACAAAGACACATATACTGATTGTTACGTTTAACAACAAACTTGAAAGGGGGTCTTTTAGGGGCCTTCTTTTTTCCCTCTGTTTTGACTTCTTTGTCTTCTTCTTCTTCTTCCTCTTCTTCTTCTTCACCCACGGTATCAAAACCATCTGGTTCAAAAACAGGGTCTGTTTGACTTTCGTCTTTTGGAAGATCGTTATGGGCTGTTTTGTCTTTGACAAACTTTTCAATGAGAAAAGGTTTGATCACATTCAGATCGTAGCGAGAAGAATTGAAACCTACGACAGGCAGTTCTTGTAAATACTCATATAATTTCTGTCTGAGTCTTTCTACGGGGATGTTGAGGCTATCTGTCTCGTGTTGTTGTGTCTCTTCGATCTCAGTCAACTGATCAAACACATCTTTAAATTCTTCACAAAGAAGGGCGCAGGAGGCTTCAGAGATACGTTCTAGGTAGTTAACCATGCTATCCACTAGTTCTTGAGAGTCACCTTTACTCACAAAACAGGTTGGTTCTGTGAAATGGGGAACATTACTGCATACAGAAACAGAAAGAGGAATATGTTTTGCTGTATACTGTGTACAGTTTGACTCAACTGATTTTGTCTGTGGCAGGTTATCTGTGTCAAAAAACACCTCAAAATCAAAAGTCGCTCTGTAGGGAAAAACAAAATCTGTAGCTACCTGAACACCGTGGTTTTGTAGCTGTTGAAAAATGTTTTGAGGTGGTGAGTAAACCCCGCCTTTGAACGTTTCCTTTGAACCCTCACCCTGACAAGTCTGCTCATGTCGATTCATTTTAAACAAAGACGACCAGAGTTTCCCGCATTTGGAACAAGCCAACGCATGACCGAGTTTATCAATGTCTAAAATGTACATGAAATGGTCTTTGTAACGCAAGAGACGCATAACGCCAGAATGTTTGTAAGCGCTACGACGCAGAGGAACGAGACAGACAGGTGTTTGGTTCTCGTCAAACTCAAACACATCTATGTTCACCTTAAATTCAGATTCAATCGACTCAAGTTGAAACAAAGTGACCCCCGGAAAGTGGACAGGGGGAGAATGTCCGGCCCACTGTTTGAACAAGGTTTTTGTGGGTTTTTGCAAAGAATGACGCGAGGCTCCTTTGTGCAAAGCAAGACAGCGAAAGAGACACAGACCATCAGTATAAGGAAAATGATTACGCGCGTCTTTTTGCAACTTGTGCAAGAACTGTGTGTTTGTGATGTAGTCAGGTAGACTACCACAGGCACAACCGATAGGAAAGTCAGTCAAAGGCGTGACATAGAAACTGGAAGACATGATGCTGTGAACAGCATACCGAGAGTTTGGGCGTTCGAGTCTAACTTGTTCTAGAATGTCATGGTCACTGATTTCACCGAGAAAAGAAAGAAAGTCCTGCTTTGAGTTGATCAGGCGCGGTCGTTGTAAGACAGAGTGGTTATTGACTGAGGCATGAAAGAAAGACAAGTCACCCGACTCTTTGTTTTTGAGAAGAAAAGAGTGAGAAAAATTGATTTTGAAGCGCTTGTTTTGTTCATGGAACAGATCAAGAAGCGACTCGTCCCAATCAGGGAAATCAGAACAAGGGTTCCAGAGAATGGTATAGGTTGACTGAAGTTTACCAGGCCGCTTATGAGTTTTAACAGAATTCCAATGCTTTTCGTACATTTGTCTTTCTTCAAAAGGTAACTTTTTGATTTTTTCTTTTTCTAGTGCTCGTTTGTTTAATCCCTTTTTGGGGGAAGGGGCTTCCTGTGAAGACGAACTTTTTCTTTTGGACCCAGCGACTGTCGGCGCTGGTGGTGGAGGTGTCCGACTCGCAACATCTTGGCAGTTTTTGGTTTTTTCATGCCGAGCAAGGCCGTGTTTTCTGCTAAACGACTTGCCGCACATAGCACAGAGAAAAGGTCTGGCTTTGTTATGGGCTTCGTTAACATGAGCGTTAAGGTTGTAGTTTTGTGTAAAAACCTGTTCACAGTGCGGGCATTGGTTACGCTGCAATAAAAAAAAAGAACTATGTCTGAGCTACAAAAAAAAAAACAATTTCAAAAAAAAATCTTACATAAAAACATTTATTTTTCTAAAAAGCTATGTCTGAGAAAAAAGTAACACGCTACTTTATTTTTTTTATCTTTACAAAAACAAAATCAACTTACCAAATCTGTTGAGGCCGGTTGTGGCGTTGTGTTAGCGTCACTGCTGCTGCTGCTGTTGGTCGCCATAGTTGTTTTTGTTCACCACCACCCACTTGTAAAGTCGAAGAGACACTCAAGAGTTAGCCCCAGAAGAAGTTTATTTATACCCCCTCTTTGCCCGCGTTTCTATTTTTAGGTGCTGACCAATCAACAAGTTCTAACATGTTTAGGTCTTGCGTATCTGTGGTGCAATAACTCAGGCGTAAGCACCCAATGACCCCCTCTGGAGGTTTACCGGAGAGGGGGCTCCGCGAAGCGCAGGGATACCGTTTAATTTCCTTACTCTGACACCCCCCCTGACAGGGCACCAAACTACATAGCTATTAAAGAGAGAGGGCTCCGCGAAGCGCAGAGAAAGTGTGAATGTGTGTGTGTGTGTGTGTGTGTGTGTGTATGTGTGTGTGTGTGTGTGTGTGTGTGTGTGTGTGTGTGTGTGTGTGTGAGTTAGTTTTGAATATAAAATTTAAAGTAGATGTTTGGTTTTTTTAAATTAATAAATAAAGATAAGGATAGGATCTTAGTTTAGTATGTGAAAATGGATCCAAGGTGGAAACATCCTTTTACCTGTGTGATTGCCGGTCCCACAGGGAGTGGGAAGACTCATTTTGTCAAACAATATTTGAATCACTTACAAGATATGATGACACCCCCTCCAGAGGAATTGATTTGGTGTTATGGGGCGTGGCAGTCTGGTTACAATGAGATGAGACATGTGACGTTTGTGGAGGGTTTACCCGACGTGGAACAGTGGACAGGGGTCAAAAGGCGAGTGGTCATCATTGATGATTTGATGAGTGAGACAAACGACAAGGTCACACAACTATTCACCAAAGAAAGTCATCATCGGAATCTGAGTGTAATGTATATTGTACAGAACCTGTTCGGAAAAAACAAAGAGCAGAGGACGATCAGTTTGAACAGTCACTACCTGGTGGTGTTTAAAAACCCACGGGATGCTTCACAGATCAACCATCTGGCCAAGCAGATGTACCCTGGGAAGCTAAAGTATGTCCAAGAGGCATTTAAAAATGCGACTTCTATGCCTCACGGTTATTTGCTGTTTGACTTGCGACAAGAGACACCCGATCATCTTCGTCTGAGAACAAAACTTTTCCCACCAGAGCACCCTGTAGTGTACCTTCAAAAATAACCATGTCTACACGCCTGAAGAGAAATGTACCCATGTTGCGATTGTTGTGTGGGGCTAAGCCTGCCGTGATTAAGGCCGTATTGAAAGGAGCTTCTCCAGATTTGATCCATGCGTTGTGCGAGTGCTCCCTGAACATCTTAAAAGGCCATGTGCAGCTGACGCCCGCACAGAAGAAACGGTTGTCTCGACACAAACAGAACCTACGGGTCTTAGCCAAAAAAACAACATCTGTCAAACATCGAAAGCAAATCCTGCAGAAAGGCGGTTTTCTTCAGGCTCTTTTGAACCCTGTGCTAGGTATTGTATCTGGTTTGCTCGGGACCCTGGGTCTCTGATGCGATGGAGCATACCAAAAAGATGATTTTGATTGAGCCACGTGTGTTGGACTCTTTGCGGGACTCTGCAGGTGGACCTCCAGTACCTGATGCCACCTCACAAAGTTTGAAGGACATGGATCAAGTGATGCGGGGTATTTTAGACAAGAAGGATGTGGACAAACATGAAAAAGCAGACTCCTACCAACAAGTCTTGTGGCGGTTTCTTAAGCGTGTTGAAGAATATAAAAACAAACCTCTTGGAAGAGTGGAGATAGCACAACCCTCAAAACAACCTTTGACAGAACTAAATGAGGTCGAGAAACCTCAGGACCTAGCTAGGGTAGAAAAACGAGTGTTGGAGAGTGTGCCGAAAACCTTGAAGAAGAAGGCTCAGTTGCTTTTGGATATAACCAAGGACAGTTCTGACATCAAGTGGAATGATCAAGGGCAGCTCGTGTACCAGGGACAGACAGTAGAAGGAACCAACATGGCAAAGGGACTGGGTGGCCGAGTGGTAACGCACTTGCGCTCGGAAGCGAGAGGTTGCGTGTTCGACCCTGGGTCAGGCCGCAATTTTCTCCCCCCTTTCCTAACCTAGGTGGTGGGTTCAAGTGCTAGTCTTTCGGATGAGACGAAAAACCGAGGTCCCTTCGTGTACACTACATTGGGGTGTGCACGTTAAAGATCCCACGATTGACAAAAGGGTCTTTCCTGGCAAAATTGTATAGGCATAGATAAAATGTCCACCAAATACCCGTTTGACTTGGAATAAAGGCCGTGAAAGGTGAATGCTCGCCTAATAGGCTACTGAGCTTTACTGGCCGATGTGAATGCGTTATATATTGTGTGTAAAAAATGTCTGTTTGTCTGTCTGTCTGTAAAAAAAATTCCATTTCAAACGGCAGAAATTAATATGTAAGCGCCTAGGGCTATATCTAGATTAGGCGCATAAAAATGATCACAATAATAATAATAATAATAATGGCTGATCTGGTGAATGATGCTCTTCGTTACCGTAAAAATGCACCTGATCCTCAAGGGTGGGAAGTGTTTGCAAAAGGTTTAAAAGCGGTTAATGCCCCTCGTGAACTCATTGGTCACACAGGGCGATGGGAGTGGATGCACAGCGAGGGTGGTGATAGAGGAAGACCACCCACCAGGACAAAAAGAAGAAGAAGAAGAATTGTGACTCCTTCCTCAGCATCTCCTTCTGCAGAAAGAGTATCATTTCCTTCTCCATCGCCCAAGAAGAAGACGTGGCTATCTTATTCTTGAGCAGAATGCCAGTGAAAAAGAAAAAAGTCGCTGAGAAGCTGCGACGTCGATATTATGAAAGTCAACTCCCTGGAAGTTTGGGTGGAGTGGAGGCTTTGAGAAGAACCACCAGACAAGAACAAAAACAAGTTGAAAAGTGGTTGACTTTTCAAGACACCTATACACTACACAAACCTGTGCGGCGAAAGTTTACTCGTCGTCGTATTATCGTGGGTGGCATAGATCATCAGTGGCAAGCAGATTTGATTGATGTTAGAGCGCTGAGAAAAGACAATGACGGGTTTACCTACCTACTCACATGTATTGATGTGCTGAGCAAACACGCGTGGGTGGTGCCTTTGAAGGACAAAACAGGGGCCTCTCTGGTGACAGCCTTCAAAAGCATTTTTGTCCGAGGTCGTCAACCCCTGAGACTACAAACAGATAAGGGTAGCGAATTTAAAAACAAGGTGTTCCAGGATTTTTTGGACAAAACAAAAGTACACTTTTTTGTGACAGAAAATGATGACATTAAAGCCTCAATGGCGGAGCGCTTCAACCGTACCTTGAAAGACAAACTGTGGAGGTATTTCACCAGAACAAGTTCAGTGAGGTATGTGGAAGTCTTGGCTAAGCTGGTGCGTGGTTACAATCATTCCTACCACCGCAGTATTAAGAAAGCTCCTGCTGACGTAACCATCGCTAATCAGGAGGAAGTGTGGCAACGGTTGTATGGTGGTCCAACTCTCTCCAAACCACCTAAACTGAATATAGGAGACCGTGTGCGAATCAGCAAGACGAGAAGAGTCTTTAAAAAAGGTTATATGCCTTCTTGGACAGAGGAACTCTTTACCATCAGTCAAGTCAAGACAACCACACCCGTGACCTATGTGCTGAAAGATGATCACGGAGAAGAACTGTTGGGGACTTTTTATGAACAGGAACTGCAGAAAGTGGGGGAGAAAGAAATATACCGCATTGAAGCTGTTTTGGAACAACGCCCTGGAAAAGGCAAACAGAAAGAGTATTTAGTCAAATGGCTCGGCTATGACCCATCATTCAATTCTTGGATTCCACAGATGGCACTGACCCACTACACGGACTAGCTTCAGTGGTTCTGATGGAGGAAACTCAGAAGAATAATAATACGCCTCTGGATGAACCAGACAGTGTTGTTAAGCGACCAAGAACATCCAAGCTGTGGCGTGTATTTGGACGTCGTGTCCCTCGGAGCGAGATTGTCTTCCTTTGTCAGATGCTCCTTATTTATGTGGTGATTGGAGTGTCTCTGTTCAATCTGACAACCGGTCGCGGACCGGATAACTTGTGGGTGGCCCTACTGGGAAGTTGTCTCGGCTACGTGCTTCCTAATCCTTCCATTGATCCACCCTTGGTACAGTAACAACGTCTTCACTCATCATGTTCTACCTGACACTCCCCAGCAACAGCTCCTTGCAGCACTACCCTGACAACAACGCGAGTCACTACTACACAAAACTACCTCAAACAATTGACCTGGGCACCGACTACGAGTGTGGGTTGGCTGAGATTCAGTTTAACAACTCGTATGTAAATGTGGAAAAAGACACGTGTCAGTTTCGAATTTGTGTCCCATTAGGTGTTGTTATTTCTTGTGATACTCTAGTTTTACCAGAGGGGTTGTATGATTCACCTGCTTTTTTTATAGACTCACTAAACCAGCTCTTGGTTGATGTAAGTCTTACGCACTATGTAAGGTTTTATTACACCAAAGCAGCAAAAAAAGTACGTGTTAAATTACTCAAAAATATCTCGCTGTGGATGAGCCCCGAGTTGATGAGAATTTTGAAAACAGATGTCACCCAACAAAGCATCATAGGCCCTGGTCACTTTGACGGTAAAGCTATGATGGACTTACATCAAGATTTTCACGCAATATACGTGTACTGCGATTTGGTGCGCGAAAGAGTGGTCGGAGACACATTAGTCCCATTGTTGCGGACGGTGCCGATTAAAAAGAAGACTGAAGAAGTCGTTCATCATATATTTGAAAAACCCCATTACATGCCACTGACTCGTTGTCAGTTCAACACGGTGGAAATGCTTTTAACAACGGACACGGGAAAACCTATCGCATTTGAGCAAGGGAAGACGGTCGTGACGCTTCATTTTCGTCGTAGACGCACCGACCATTTGTAAAAGATGGTTCGTCTAACCCCTTTCCAGGGAAGTGGAAAACTCTATGAAGATTATTACTGCAGCCAGGTCGGCCACGGTCTCCCCGTGTTTGTAGGAGGAAGAAACTACAGAGGTCATGGCATTGGCAATCTCTTAGGGGGTATTGGTCGAGCCCTTGTACCTCTTTTGAGAAGTGGTGGAAAAGCTCTGCTGAAAGAGGGGGCTAGGACAGGTATGCAGGTGGCTCAGGATGTACTGTCTGGGCGTAGTGTTAAGTCGTCACTCCAGCAGAGAGCTAGCAATGCAGGGAAGCGCTTGTTTCACCAAGCCGTGGGTCGAGTGACAGGCACAACAGCCGCGCCACCTGGAGAACCTGCAAGGAAACGTATAAAATCATCTACACCACACCGCCAAGGTCAGACTGGGAGGCAGAAGAAGAAGAGAAGGAGGGCGACAGCAGCCGATATTTTTGGATAAGCATCATGGCGCTTGCCCACCCTCAGTCATGTGAAAGTGTACATACTGGACTGGATTTGTTTTCTGTACCCCCAACACAGACAGCTGTGCAGGAGGGAATGTTTGTAGAGTATCATCCTCTAGCTACTCTGGCCCCAGGAGCCCCTATTGAGTTTGCCATCAGTGGTGCCACATCCGAGTACCTGGATCTAAGCAACACGTATCTCCATGTGCGAGCTAAAATCACCAAAGCAGACGGAACAAACTTGGAGGCTGACTCCCCTGTGGCTCCTGTCAACTACTGGATGCACAGCCTGTTTTCCCAGGTGGATATCAGTCTCAATGATACCTTGGTGACCAATTCAGAGAACACCTACCCCTACCGTGCCTACATTGAAGCCACCCTCAACTATGGACGAGAAGCCAAGAAAAGTCACCTCACCAGTGCCATGTATTACCGAGATAGCTCCAACCACCTGGATGATACAGCAGGGGATGACAACTGGGGTTTGAAGGTACGGCGTGAGCAAACCATGCGGAGCAGAGAGGCAGACATGATGGGGCGACTTCATGCTGACATCATGCACCAGGAACGCTACATGATGAACGGCGTGGACGTGAAGATCAGACTCATTCCTTCCAAGAACATCTTCCACCTGATGTCTCCTGACCCCTTTCAGGGTTTCCGCAGTGTCATTACACATGCCTCCCTGTTTGTTCGCAAAGTCAAGTTGAACCCTGCTGTGAGCCTCGCTCACGCCAAAGCACTGGAAAAAGGCACGGCCAAGTATCCTTTGAAAAGGGTCGTGGTAAAGACTTTCTCCATTCCCACAGGCAACCACAGTGCTGTGCAGGACAACTTGTTTCTGAGTCAGACACCTAACCGCCTGGTGATTGGCTTGGTGGACAGCGCTGCTTTCAACGGACAAGCCTCACGCAATCCCTACCACTTCAAGACACAAGGATTGTCCTTTCTCAGCCTGTACCTAGACGGGAAACAGATTCCCGGCAAACCCCTGACACCGAACTTTGAACAACACCAGTATGTGAGGTCATTCTTCAGTCTCATGACGTCTACGGGTGTCGCCAACAAAGATGCGGGATCTTACATGGAGCTGCGTGATTTTGAACTGGGGTATGCTATCTACAGTTTTGACCTGAGTCCCAGTCTTCTGGATGGAGATCAGTTTGAACTGGTGAAAAGCGGTGCCCTGCGTCTGGAGCTGAAGTTCAACCAAGCCCTTCCAGCGCCTGTGATGGTGATTGTGTATGGTGAAATGGACAGCATGATCGAGATTGATCGCTCTCGCCAGGTCCTGACTGATTTTGCACTATGAACAGCAAAGACATTAGCCGAGTGTTGGGGAGAGACATTCATACCCGACGTGTGTTTCGAGGTGTGTTTCCCAGAGACAGACTCCCACGACAGGTGAATACGCGACGCCCAAGCGCTTTTGTCATCAATACAGATCGCAGTACAGGACCGGGAGAACACTGGGTGTGTGTCTGGTTTGATGGACTGGGACAAGCGGAATATTTTGATAGTTTTGGTTTACCACCCGTGCACCCCGCCATTGAAAACTTTATGCTGAAACACAGTTCAGCCCACGTGTACAACCCACGTCTTTTGCAAGACTTGACGAGTTCAGCCTGTGGCTTGTATGTATTGTACTATGTTTTGATGAAAAGCCGCGGAGCCAGTTTATTTCGAACGCTTCGTGTGTTTTCTCCCAACAGACTTTGGAGTAATGATCGAAGAGTATGGTTTTTGGTCCAACAGCTAAGAAGAAACTGAGGTCGCGTGCATCGTCTTTTGTTTAGGTCTGTAAACTGTTTTATTTCTTTTATTGGGTGTGTTTTGTGTGTGTATGTGTCTATATAAGAAGAAGGGGCGGAAGCATCACCACCACTTTCATCTCGTACCCACCAAAGTAGAGAGAGGGTTAGAAGAGTGCTAGTAAGAAAAGAGAGGTACACAAAACAAAAAAAGTCATGCTGGAGACGGCCAGTCCCTCTTTAGAGCAGATGTTGGAAGAATTGGAGGCTGGTATTCTCAAAGTTAAAGATCACCTGCGAAACAGTTTGTTCTTGATGTTTGTTAGTGAGTTAAAACGCGATGTTTGCAAACGCCTTGAAGAAAAAAAGAGAGAAGAAAAAGACTATTCAACACGGTGGACTGTTGACGCCATTAGAACCGTCGCAGATAAAATCTGGGAACACCTAAATCGAGACAAAATTCTTAGTCGTTGGAATGTAGCATTACCCAAGACACATCCAGACGGGGTCTCCTGGTGGTGTTTGCGAGTTGTTGTGTGGAAGTGGACAGAAACGACAGCGTTTCGAAAAAGGGTTATCACTCATGTGACTGAACAACTGCTCTGTGAGTGATGCAACAGAGTGAAAAACGACATAGCATCCCACGTGACCTTAGGCTAACCCACTGTGGACCCGTTAAAACCAGAATAATCAAGATGTACATGAACCACGAGTGTGTATATAAGACAGGCCGGATGTAAAAAGACCACTACAGAGGATTTTTGCGGAGTCGATCATGTCTTCAGGGACCATGAAGCAGCCACCACAGCCGGCTACACGCTACCCGCTAGGTGGAAGCCTTTTTGCCTCAGTAAAAACGTGGAGAGGGGATGTAAAAATCCATATTCGCCACTATGCTGTTCCTACCCGCACCAAAGGTGGGCGTGTTGTCCCCACCCAAAGAGGAGTCACCCTGGACTTGAAAAAGTTTCAGAAACTGCTTAGAGTGCAGAAAAAACTCAAAGAAGACTTCCACCAACAGGTATCTTCTCTGTCACCCACAGAGGAGAAGCAGGAGAAAAAACATCCGAAAAATCACACAGAGTATCCGCCGTCAGACTACTACTGTTCAACACCATCAACCACAGCCACGGCTTCGACACAAAGCGAGGAATACCCTCAGCAGCTACAGCGACCCCTGTATTCCACATGTCCAGCTTACTGTCCTGTCACAACCGTAAATCCTCTTCCTGTGACACCAAGAAGTGGTTATGAAGTTGACAACTAATCCGGGGACCACCTCGTTCCTTTAAATTGACAATCATGATTTGGATTTTTTTAATTTTTTTATTTTTTTTATTTTTTTTTTTAATGTATGTGTATGCAAAATGTTAATTTTTTTTAAATATTTTTAATATTCAAAAGACTGCTGTCACTTTTATAATAAAATGATCATATTGGAAAAGTTAATAACTATGTGTCTGTATAACTCTTGAATGCTACCGTGAGCAGTTTTATGTATTGTTTTGTTACTCTTTACGTCTGACTTTTTTACCTTCTTGTTTGGAAGTACTTGTGTAAACGCGCGCGCATGTGTGTGTGTGTGTGTGTGTGTGTGTGTGTGTGTGTGTGTATGTGTGTGTGTGTGTGTGTGTGCGTGTGTGTGTGATCGGAGGTGTGTGTGATCGGAGGTGTGTGTGTGTGTGTGTGTGTTTGCACTTACATTTTATTCCCACCACACATATAATCCTACCTCTTACATAGTCTATCAACAACAAAATTAAAAAAATTAAACAGTGTGTGATCGGAAGTGTGTGTGTGTGTGTGTGTGTGTGTGTGTGTGTGTGTGTGTGTGTGTGTGTGTGTTTGCACTTACATTTTATTCCCACCACACATATAACCCTACCTCTTACATAGTCTATCAACAACAAAATTAAAAAAAATTAAACACCGCAACAACGAAGAAAATAAATATCAAAAACAAAATAATACCTATCTTATCTGGTGTACCTATCAAAACCTTGTATGTAGAACAACCGTTTCTATTTTTAGTGCTGACCAATCAACAAGGTCTAACATGTTTAGGTCTTGCATCTCTGTGGTGCAATGCTCAGACGTGATCAGTCTCTAACCTAACATTATGTATGACTGACTGTAGAACAACTCGTGTTCGGTGTAAAATGTACCTCCGATGTTTATAACACCCACATAAAAAACAACAATCTGAGTCTACTTGTTAAAACTTTTGATATATGTGTACATCAGCTCCCATCCCTCTCATCAGTCGAGCTAACTTCCACACCCACCCCACACCATTTGTCTAGCACTAATCTAAGCATTAAAACCTAATCAACCCTCGGGGTAGGCAAACCACCTCCTATTAAACTTCTCTAACCGCTGGCCACCTCTGGTGGTTTTATCGGCGAAGGGGCTCCGCAAAGAGTAGGGATACCATTTTTATTACCTTATCCTGACACCTCCCCTGACAGGGCACCAAACTACATAGCTATTAAAGAGAGAGGGCTCCGCGAAGCGCGGAGAAAATGGGAGGGGATTACTGTCAATAGAAAGGAGGCGGCTCAGTAACCCAGCCGCGTTAAGCACCAATAAAAAAAGGCCGGGGGGCAGTAATCCTGTCATTACCCCACCTGGAGTGGTCATTAGTACCGAGCAACAGGTACAGGCACATGAAATCACATGACAAAATATAAAACGCAATAAACCGTTTATCCGCAATATCTCCTTATCACTACTTAAACACAGGCACCTTAACCTATCACTTTATGCTGGTCCCTACCCTTGCGCATTGCGCATTGCGCAAATAAAAAGGGTCCGGTTTATACCTTTTCCTTACTACTTACCAACAAACACATACGAACAAACACACACACACACACACATGGAGACACACGCACCTAAAGTGTGGATGGTTACCTAAGAGGCGGCACTGGGTGCAGTGCCTTTCTAGTGCACTTGCACTACAACAGCACTGGGTGCAGTACTCGCTCCGGCATCGAAGAATTTTGCACTAAAAAATGCACAAAATTTGACCTATTTCGTAGCCTATAGAGGACGAAAAGAAGGTCATTTTGAACATTGTTATGACATTCTTTCCGTCAAAAAAGTCAATTTAACGGTGTTAAATGAAGCGACCATCCACACAATTAGGTTGCCATCCAGAGTTTAGGTTGCCATCCACGTGTGGATGATTGCCTTATGGTGATTTAGGCAACCAAACCTGTGGAAAAGGGGGTACACACACACACACACACACACACACACACACACACACACACTCACACACGCACGCACGTACACACACACACACACACACACACACACACACACACACTGACCTCCCTATAACTGTCCATCCCCAGGTGACAGCCTGTCCCTTCACCGTGGTGCGCAGTTCTCCACCAAGGACAGGGACCACGGACATTCCAGGGTGAACTGTGCACAGGAATACCACGGCGCCTGGTGGTACAATAACTGCCACGACTCCAACCTGAACGGTGACTACAAGACCAGCAGCAGTGCTCCTAACCAGGACGGGATAAACTGGAAAACCTTTGGAGGCAGTACTAGCTACTCCATGAAGTTCACCGAGATGAAGATCAGGCCCACCTAGGGCAACACTGTGAGCAATCAACTTTTACAGACAATTGGTCACAAATGAAAAGATGCTGTTGTGATTGTTTCATTCTTTAACAATGGATTTGGGTGCCTTTTGCCTTCCTTTTATCTTTATCTCACTTGTTTCTAATACCCACCCATCCCCTCTCTCCCCAATTTTGAAACCTTAAACAGAATAAATGTATTTTCGGGGGAACTTAAATTAAGTCTCTGTTGTCAACTGCAATAGTTATAGATTGATCATATAACTCAAACTAACCATACTTTATCATTATGTTTGGTCTGCCGACTGTATCTTTCAGATATATCGTTTGTACCAGGTACAATATGCACAAGACTATCAAGCTATGGCCTTTATTATATTTACAACTGCACTTTGTGTTGTCGCTGTTATCTTTTTTTTCAGTCCAAGTGTACAATGTCGGGTTGTTCTGCTTTGCACATTTAACAAGTAAAGCAACTGTTTAAAGTTTGCTTTTGTTTCTAATAATTGGCAATTGAACATTTCCTATTTTAGAAAAAGAAATAATGGCTATATCGTGAAAATCTATGTATTTGTAAGAATGTGTGCTGTTATGCAAACGTGCTTGTGTGTGTGTGTGTGTGTGTGTGTGTGTGTGTGTGTGTGTGTGTGTGAGAGAATGTGTGTGTGTGTGTGTGTGTGTGTGTGTGTGTGTGTGTGTGTGTGTGTGTGTGTGTGTGGTGCTGTTTTTGTTACAATTGGACTGGAATGTTGCAAGCGGTAAAGCTTTAAACACATTTGATTTAAAGCTTTACCGCTTTACATTTGATTTAAATACAAAGGGCACAACAGACTGCAACAACACATGCACACAACACACTGCGAGCCGTACCCTCCCCCATGTGTCCCTGTGGAGACGCAGAACAAGATGCAACCCACATCCTGCAGGATTGCAGGAATCTCCAGCCCCTGAGAGAGATTTGGACCAGGCCGACGACCCTCCACGAGAAGCTGCATGGACCGGTGGAGGCTCTACATAAGACCACCAGCTTCATCACACCGGTGACACTGTGACGGTTCCCCTACGCTTTGTGTCCGGTGCCCTGACCCTTTGTGTTCGGTTCCCACTCGGTTCCCACACGCCAAAATTCGCGGACAAAACATCCATTTATGGTAGTATTACGCAATGTTGCTCTCTGAGAATGGTCTTGTTAGATCTGTGAGTGTTTACACTACATGCCTAGGTGCTGTTGGATTGAAGGTTTTTGATATTTTAGCCGTTATTAGGTAGAATGCCTTCCACTTTACTGCAAAACTGCATAATTCGTAGCATCGGCAAGAAATATCCTACCAAAAAATGCCTGCTTGGAACTGTCGTTGGTCCAGCAAAAAGTTCAACATGTCTGTAGCAGACAGCCCAAGTTTCAAGATTGTAGGGCCATCCAAACAGCCGTAATAATAAAAACAACAAAAGTAGTCAGTGAAATTGGCTGTGTTCGGTCCCCACACACTTTTGTGACGTAGGCGTGACGGTTCCCATAATTCATTGTGTCGGTCCCCACTTTCTGTGTCGGACCCCACTTTCGACCTAATTTCTCTGTGACGGACCCCACAACCAGCCTATTTTGTGTCGGTCCCCACACCTTCTTGGATTTATGACTTGCCGGTTACTTGTATCATTGTATTCATTGAATCTAATTGTCTCGGAGTTATTTTTCAGCAAAAACCGGCAAGGCAGCACCTTTTGTGATACCAAGTAAGTCAGATGACATCAGTATGTGTGTGTATGTGTGTGTGTGAGAGAGAGAGAGAGAGAGAGAGAGAGAGAGAGAGAGAGAGAGAGAGAGAGAGAGAGAGAGAGAGAGAGAGAGAGAGAGAGAGAGAGAGAGAGAGAGAGAGAGAGACTAACTTTATTAGTTTATGCCACAAATAATATATAACATTATTTATCTCTGGGACGGTTCCCAGTATACCAGCAAATTATGTGTTGATCCACCCACACCTTCTTGAACTGGCCTTCCCAATATCTACTCTTAGTCTTAAGGCCTTGGAGATATGCAATTTGGCACATTTTTAAAATAAAAGATCCACCTGTCGTATGTGAGATTCAGTTTTCAGAGCAAAATGCTGCCCAGGGACTTCTAGTGGTGATTGAAAAAAAAAAAAGAGTACTTGCCTGTGTCAAGTATGTGTCTTTATCCACGCTTGTTGTAAGAGGCAACTTTTCCCAGCTCCTTGTGTTCATGACTGCTTTCTCTTAAAATTAATTACTTTATGACAGTCAGAATACAATGGAACAAGGCTACATAAACCCTGACAGCCTACGACAACGGCCCGACTAAGGCTCAACACCGCGCCAATAAATTCAGCATTGGGCCAATGTTGGGCCATGATTGCTCCGTTTTCGTAGGCTATCGGGGTCAAAGATACATATTGGTAAACTAGTAAAATACATGTTCAGCATCATCAGCAATACCACAAAAGGATTAAAACAAGAAATTCCTCCGATAGGAACTACACCCCCGTGAAAGGGAAATAACCTTCTCAGTTGGTGGCAGTGAGAATGGTTATTTCCCTTTGACCAACGGGGGTGTCCGTCTATACCAGGCCTTGTATAATTTTAATCCACCAATAACTCCCTAACCGTGTGTTTGACTGGTCCCAATTTTTGTAAGGACCGTCTCAGGAATGTATAGAACCTGTTCACCAAGTTTGGTGACGATCGGTCCGTTCATTCTTGAGATCTACTTGCGAACACAAACACATCGAGTGAAACCTATACACACCCCTATACCGGGGGTGTAAAAATCCTATTAGCTGTATGTCAGCGGCACAATGCAACCAGAACCAGCGTTTATGTGGAGTGATCGGGTGCTGGTCACTACCGCGAGCGTCACTACCGCGAGTACCACTACCGCGTCTCACACTAAAGTTGTGTTTCCGTACCCGCGATAGCGTTTTTCCAGCGGTGCGACGAAAATCAAGCACATAGAAAATGACTAGGAGTGTTTCCACACGCGCGACGCGTTAGCGGCGCGACAAGCGGCAAGCGACGCGATTTTTTTGAAAGGGTCCTGGAGCGATTTTTTCGCGTTGTCGCGCGGCAACGCGGGAGTTTACAGATTTTACCGCATGTTTAAAACGCAAGTACGGAAACACGTCACGCGTTTGCGCGCGTTTTCTTTTGTCGCTGCCGCTGTCGCGGGTACGGAAACAAAACTTACCGCGAGTACGACACTACCGCGAGTACGACACTACCGCGAGTATAACACTACCGCGTGTCACACTACCGCGAGTATAACATTACCGCGTGTCATTTTATGACTTCCATGGCTGAAGGCAAAGGTTGAAATGTTTCCTTGAAATATAAACAAAAAGGCCTGGTCTGTTCTCTGAACACTAATTCAATCTTTGTCATGCTAACCAAGAACTCAAAACGATCAGAACACACTATCAGAATACATATAGAATGGGTTGCTTCCAATCAAAGCCGTTAGAACACAAACTCACAAGAAGTAAGTTTGCATGCGTTCTCTCTACGGTTATGGTACTCGCGGTTGTGGTACGCGCGGTAGTGTGACACGCGGCAGTGTTATACTCGCGGTAGTGTCGTACTCGCGGTAGTGTGACACGCGGTAGTGTTACACGCGGTAGTGTCGTACTCGCGGTAGTGTGACACGCGGCAGTGTTATACTCGCGGTAGTGTCGCATAACCGGAGTGATCTGGAAAGGTGTCAATCTCTCTCTCTCTCTCTCTCTCTCTCTCTCTCTCTCTCTCTCTCTCTCTCTCTCTCTCTCTCACACATACACACACACACACACACACACACACACACACACACACACACATACTGATGTCATCTGACTTACTTGGTATCACAAAAGGTGCTGCCTTGCCGGTTTTTGCTGAAAAATAACTCCGAGACAATTAGATTCAATGAATACAATGATACAAGTAACCGGCAAGTCATAAATCCAAGAAGGTGTGGGGACCGACACAAAATAGGCTGGTTGTGGGGTCCGTCACAGAGAAATTAGGTCGAAAGTGGGGTCCGACACAGAAAGTGGGGACCGACACAATGAATTATGGGAACCGTCACGCCTACGTCACAAAAGTGTGTGGGGACCGAACACAGCCAATTTCACTGACTACTTTTGTTGTTTTTATTATTACGGCTGTTTGGATGGCCCTACAATCTTGAAACTTGGGCTGTCTGCTACAGACATGTTGAACTTTTTGCTGGACCAACGACAGTTCCAAGCAGGCATTTTTTGGTAGGATATTTCTTGCCGATGCTACGAATTATGCAGTTTTGCAGTAAAGTGGAAGGCATTCTACCTAATAACGGCTAAAATATCAAAAACCTTCAATCCAACAGCACCTAGGCATGTAGTGTAAACACTCACAGATCTAACAAGACCATTCTCAGAGAGCAACATTGCGTAATACTACCATAAATGGATGTTTTGTCCGCGAATTTTGGCGTGTGGGAACCGAGTGGGAACCGAACACAAAGGGTCAGGGCACCGAACACAAAGCGTAGGGGAACCGTCACAGTGTCACCGGTGTGTTCATATCCAGAGCTGGATTCCAAGTGTAAAGGCGAACGACAAGAAGAAGAATACATTTGATAATTATCTAAAGCTGCATTGACAAACAAACAAACCGGCACGGTTGGCCTAGTGGTAAGGCGTCCGCTTCGTGATCGGGAGGTCGTGGGTTCGAACCCCGGCCGGGTCATACCTAAGACTTTAAAATTGGCAATCTAGTGGCTGCTCCGCCTGGCGTCTGGCATTATGGGGTTAGTGCTAGGACGGGTTGGTCCGGTGTCAGAATAATGTGACTGGGTGAGACATGAAGCCTGTGCTGCGACTTCTGTCTTGTGTGTGGCGCACGTTATATGTCAAAGCAGCACCGCCCTGATATGGCCCTTCGTGGTCGGCTGGGCGTTAAGCAAACAAACAAACAAACAAACAAACCAAAAAGTAAAAAAAAAAAATTAAAAAAAAGGACTAACACACAAACAGCAGAGTCATGCAGAGACACGAATCCTAAATCAACCCTCAAAACAGACAGACAGGCCAACCTAACAAACAGCAGACAGGCAGGCTGGTAGACAGACAGACTGACATGCAGACAGACATGAAGGCAGGCAGCCAGACAGGCCAATAATTTTAGAGAAAGACATATATATATATATATACACACACGATGAATACCCGCTTCGCCGGGTACCGGCTTCGCCGGGATGATCGCGAGACGGAGTATGAATACCCGGCTTCGCCGGGAAGAAGTAGAGCCGGGTGAGTTGCCGGGTGAGTTGCGCACCGTACGCCGGCTTCGCCGGGTACCCGCGATTGACGCCACACGAAGGAAGGGAGATAAACGCGCAAAACACTGGAGAAGAGATAAGGAAGAGTTACTGGGAATGGATGTACAGAAAAACCAGAAAAACCAAAATCGCTTCAGCGCTGCGCGCTGAGAGCACGTGTTGAAAATTTTCATCGACCAGATTGTGTCCGGGGTCTACCTGAATATGCCCACCAAATTTGAAGCAGATCCATCGAGAACTTTGGCCGTGCATCGTGAACACACAGACAGACACACACACACAAGCCGTATATAGATATAGAAACCGACAAGCACACAGAAACCAACAGAAGCAGACAAAACAAAACAAAACAAAACAAAACGAAAAACATCCCTTTACAATGCTAAAAACTAATGACAGACAGACAGACAATTCAAGAAAAAGAAACATAGGAAACAAAAAGAAAAAAAACCAAACAAACAAAACAAGCAAACAACAACAACAGAGAAACACGTACACCAGCAACATCGACCAAAGAAATTAACACACAGACAAATCAATCTAACGAAAAGACGGACAGAACAAATTATTTCCCGGACAAACAATTTTAGAAAAAAAACACACCTGTTGCCTGACGATGTTTCATATATACACGACCCCCAAGTCACGGTGAAGGTTAACACAGTTAAAAGCAAACTAAAGGGTGTTAGAACTGACACAGAAATAAATGATACAGTGAGACCTATGCTGTCAGACTTCATATTAAGGCCAAAAAAAGAGGTCTGTTTACGGTAACATAGGCCAAAAAATAGGGTCGGTAGGTCGGGATTTTTTTTTTCTTCCCCAAAAAACCATATTTTTACGTTATTTTTTTTTTCCCCCAAATGCCAAAAAGTCCAGGGTCGCGCGAAAAAAATAGGGTCGGTCGGGTTACCGTAAACAGACTATTTTGTTTTGTTTGCCTAACATCTCACAAAATGAGTTCCCATAATAGAGGGATTACACAAATAGAGGGTAGATGTAAGAGTTTTGTGAATAGAAAATGTTGGGAAATAAGGTCGTAAAACAGAGGGGGTCTCATAACGGAGGGGGTCTCCAAACGGAGGGGGTCTCCAAACGGAGGTTTTTCTGTGTGTTAAACGTGCTGAAAACATGTGTTTGGATAGACAGACGGAAAAACAGAAGGCAAGGAAGCCCGTCACGAAATTTGACGATATCCTAACACTTCAACATTTCCTTCTCGTCTTTACTTCTCCATCTCTCCTTCTTTCTATTGTTTTCTTCTTCTTTCTTTCTTGTTGTCCTTCTTTGTGTCTTTGTGTCTTTGTGTCTTTCGTTCTGTCTTTCTTTCTTTCTTTCTTTCTTTCTTTCATACTTTATACAGACAAGCGCGCTTTCCTGCTGAGCGCAATACGCTACCGCGCAATTCTTGCTTGTCTATTTCACTGCGTTTTGCACGTGCGAGGTGAGCGATTTCCTTCTCGAGGCGATTGTCGAAACTGTATTGTCTTGATGAAAATGCAGTGCGTTCAGTTTCATTCTGTTAGTTGGACAGCTTGACTAAATGTAGTAATTTCGCCTTACGCGACTTGTTATTCTCTTCTTTCCTCTCTTCTCTCTGTCCGCCCCTGTTTTTCCGAGACTCTCCCTCCGTAAATGTGTGTGTGTGTGTGTGTCTGTGTGTGTGTGTGTGTGTGTGTGTGTGTGTGTGTGTGTGTGTGTGTGCGTGTGTGTGTGTGTGTGTGTGTGTGTGCGTGTGTGTGTGTGTGTGTGTGTGTGTGTGTGTGTGTGTGTGTGCGTGTGTGTGTGTGTGTGTGTGTGTATGTGTGTGTGTGTGTGTGTGTGCGTGTGTGTGTGTGTGTGTGTGTTTTTGTGTGTGTGTGTGTCTGACTGAAAGTCGGCTCTTGCACTGCTGTCACCTTTACCCCCTTCCCGCCTTCCTCGCACCCCCTTCTTGCGAGCAGAGAAAGTTGAAACCGTCGTTTGAAAAGTGTGCCATGTCACAGATCTTGTTGAACTCAACTATGTTGCCAGTTATTGTTGCAACAGATGTCGCAACATTTGTGACCTACAACCGTTATTTTGCTTTTAATGTGCCTATAAATAATCTAGCAAGACGATACGCCGGCATTCGGGCTCTCCGTGGAGGAACGAAGAAGAAGAAGAAAAAGAAAGTATCCTCCTCCACTCGGATGATTCTCTGACAATGGCGTCAGCTCGTTTCCGGATGATCGGCGTTGTGCTGTTTGTGGTGGCGTTAAGCGGTGAGTATCACAGTGGGCATGTGCACCACATAATATTATACCTTTATCACAAACCTTTACTAAGAAAGGATGTACGTGTAAACATGAATTGTACCGGAGTTGATCATTTGTTAATGAATATATTTGAGCACCCTATCCGTGTCTAATTGAATTTATTCTTATTCCTCTTACATTTTTGGGGATTTCATGTGCATGCAGGCTGCTTCAACGCATGTTTGTTTGGCCTTGTCTTTCTTTCGTTGTTTTGCTGTCTCATAAATTCCCTTGTAGGCCTAATATTCAGTCCAATAATATACATGTACCCGAATTATTTGCTTTTCTCGGGCTATTCTTCGGAGCTTTGTACAATTTTGTGAAATGCATTTCTAGTCCTTTAAATTATTATTACGTGTATGAAATGACAACTAGAATGTATTCTCTTCACTTTTTTCGGTAATACTTCAGTTAGATAATGATACAAACTTTCAACAACAAAACAAAGAACATATTTTTGTGTTCTTAAAATCCATGTCACAACTTTTGGGTTTCCATATGACAAATGTGATGTACTTTGAAACCATTGTATTTTACTGAATGTAGACGAACAAAATGTACAAGAATATATGTATTCTTTCTCTGTAGGCCAAGAATAAAAATGGAACCAGTATTTATTAATGAAATCATCTCTGGGGAATATAACCCTTTCCATATTTGAATTTTTCAATGGTAATTTTTGTTAAGAAATACAATAATTTACGAAATATGTCTGATAACTCAAATGTTCCCTAAAATAACCAAACAAAACACAATTTTCATTTAAATTGTAAAAATAAAATTTCTCATAACAAAATCTGTGCTTTACTCTCCATTCATCTCCTGGTGGCAATAGAACAAAAAAAGAATGCTAAAGGGTGATCAGTTGATTATAAACCTCAAACCTGCATTTGTTGGGTACATACTAAACTGAGCAAAACAAAATTGCACCCATTTTGTACCCCAACTAAAACATTCATTGCCGTGTCATTTCATTAAAATATGCCATTAAAGGCCCTTCACTTGGCAATCTAGGACACTCTTCGGATCAAAGATTACCGTTATAGGTATCACGTGACCGCCGCCGAGGTAAGGGTACCCCAAAATTCAATCTGACAAAAACGTCAGGTGTCCATTAAAATAATCGGCGTCTTACCGTACCACTAGCTGGGCCACTGCGCCCGTCACTCATCGGTATGAGACACACATTGGACTGGATGGCCGAGTGGTAACGCACTTGTGCTCGGAAGCGAGAGGTTGCGAGTTCGACCCTGGGTCAGGGCGTTAGCAATTTTCTCCCCCCTTTCCTAACCTAGGTGGTGGGTTCAAGTGCTAGTCTTTCGGATGAGACGAAAAACCGAGGTCCCTTCGTGTACACTACATTGGGGTGTGCACGTTAAAGATCCCACGATTGACAAAAGGGTCTTTCCTGGCAAAATTGTATAGGCATAGATAAAAATGTCCACCAAAATACCCGTGTGACTTGGAATAATAGGCCGTGAAAAGTAGGATATGCGCCGAAATGGCTGCGATCTGCTGGCCGATGTGAATGCGTGATGTATTGTGTAAAAAAATTCCATCTCACACGGCATAAATAAATCCCTGCGCCTTGAATATGTGCGCGATATAAATTGCTTAAAAAAATTATAAAAAAAAAAAAAATCCCTGCGCTTAGAACTGTACCCACGGAATACGCGCGATATAAGCCTCATATTGATTGATTGATTGATTGATTGACACATCATTCAAATCATTTTTATTCAAAATGTGCTGAACATTCGCATCAATCTTTTCAACTTTTTTATAATTTACAATACAAAGCTAATTATTCAAAACACGATTAAAATTACTACGAATTATATTCTCACCTTTGTACATTTCCAAGACATTCATTCACTTGTGCAGAGAATTACATTTTTGAAAAATAAATAGTAAAACAAATCTTCACCAAATTAATGAAAATCAACGTGTTCAACTGTAAATATATCATTCCTTCTGTTTGAAACACTAATTCTACTTCATCATCAAAGCTCTTTTTAAGAGGAAAATTTGTGTTCCCAATGTTTTGACATGAAACTGACGAATGAAATTTTCATCTCTCTCCCACCTATTTTTCACGTTGTCATTTGTATATGATTCATGCAAGCATCTCAATTCTATCATCAAATAAAGATATGATTTTATTTCATCTCTCCAACCCATCTTTCACGTTGTCATTTACATATGATTCATGCAAGCATCTCAATTCTATCTTCAAATAAAGATTTTTTTTAATTTTTGGTTGCGCAATCCTCTCGCATCATACTGAAACACTATAGATAAAAGTGATTCATAAACTCGCAAAAGCCGTATCATAGTCCCATTTAATTCCTTCCTCAAAACCATCATTCTATAGCACTGTAAATTAGTCAACCGTCAGACGTGCCAAAATTGTTACCATGGTGTGAATTGTAAACTTGGTAGAAAAAGTATAGCAACAACTTTCAAACCCAAATTAAAGCATTAATCCCCGTGTCATTTCATTAAAACTTTATATGCCAAATACGGCTGTTCACTGAACCTTCAGGATCATCTTTTGGATTAAATATTTCTTGTACAGGGATCACGTGACCGCCGCTCAAGTTAGTAAGGGTACCCTCAAAATCCGGAAGATCTTGACTAGCTCTGCCCCTAAAACGTGTGATCTTGACCCGATCCCAACCCCCTTGCTCTTTGAGTGTCTAGATGTGGTGCTCCCCACCATTACAAAGATTGTGAATGACTCCCTCGCTTCTGGATCTTTCCCGGATATCCACAAAACCGCTCTTGTTACCCCACTGTTGAAGAAATCTACACTGGACCACAATGAGTTGAAAAACTTTCGGCCTGTCAGTAACCTGTCTTTCGTTTCTAAAATAATAGAAAAGGTAGTTCTGTCTCAGCTTTCTGCTCACCTCACATCCAACAATCTGTTCAACCCTCTGCAGTCTGCATATCGGTCTGGGCACAGTACGGAAACAGCTTTAGTGAAAATTGTAAATGACCTCTTACTCGCTTTAGACAAAGGAAAAGTTGCCATCCTGACGCTGCTCGACTTGTCGGCAGCGTTCGATACCATTGATCATGGTCTCCTCATCAGCCGTTTAGAACACGTTTTTGGCGTTAGTGATTCTGTCCTTTTCTGGTTCTCCTCCTACTTGTCCAACCGTACCCAGACCGTCTCCATAAACAATAGCACCTCTGATCCTGCTCTGCTACGCTACGGCGTGCCTCAGGGTTCGGTCCTAGGGCCGGTATTGTTTGTGTTATACACCACACCCCTCGCTGACATCATGGCCTCACACTCAGTTCTCCATCATTCTTATGCAGATGATACGCAACTTCAGAAGTCTGCTGATCTCAAGAGTTTCGACACTCTGATGCACTCAATGCAAGAATGCATCCTGGACGTTAAATCCTGGATGACATTTAACAAGCTAAAATTAAATGATGAGAAAACGGAAGTCATGGCTGCCTCCTCTCCACGCATGTCTACCTCCATCCAGCTCCCAGAGTCCATCACAATAGGCAATGCAGTTGTCCCCTTCTCGGTTTCAGTGAAGAACTTGGGTGTCACACTAGACTCCCACCTAACTATGAACGCACAGGTACAAAACATCACTCGTGCCGTCAACTTTGAACTCCGCCGTATTGGCTCGATACGCCATTACCTTTCTGAAGAAGCAGCTCTGACTCTAGTCTCTGCATTCATTCTTTCCAGACTGGACTATTGTAATGCACTGCTGTATGGCTGCCCCCAGTACCTCCTAAACAGGTTACAGAAATTGCAGAACAATGCTGCACGCCTGGTCCTCAGAGTCCGCAAGTCCGAACACATTTCCCCTCATCTCCAAGCACTGCACTGGCTTCCAATAGAGTCACGCATCAAGTATAAAATCGCATGCCTATCCTATGGTGCACTCACACAGACAGGACCCGCATACCTCACAGACATGACTCAGACATACACACCGGGCAGGACACTCCGCTCCTCAGCAGACACCTCTATCCTTTCCACTCCGAGAGTCAACACTAAATCTTTTGGTGAGCGCTCTTTTTCTGTTTCTGCTCCTCTCGTCTGGAACTCTCTCCCTGTCACTCTTCGTCATTCTGCCTCCTCTGGCTCTTTCCGCACAGGCCTGAAAACGCATCTTTTTTCACTTGCATACACATGATACCCCCCCCCCCCCCCCCCTGCGTGCATGGAGTGTTTTGAATTTGTATGTATATATATGGCTTTTTCTCATTCCGTTGCTTTGTCATGTTTTTTCTTTTGAGTTTTGAGTATTGTTTGCATGGAGTTCGGTATTAATTTTGCTTGTATGGTTTTGCTTGTATGACTTTGTTTTGTCTTTACCCTGTTTGCTTGGTCTTGCGTGCTTGGAGTGTGTTAAGCTTTTGTGTTTGCTTGCATGGAGTATGCTGAGTATGCTATGTTATGTAGATTGTGGGTCTTGTTCATTGTGTATGGTTTTATTATTAGTTATGTTAATTCTAGTTATTGTAAAGCGCATTGAGCATATACATGATTATGCGCTATAGCAAATGTCCATTATTATTATTATTATTATTAAAGTTATTGAGACATCCCAGTGCACTAAGGGATTTATAGAGCAAATCGAGAAAATTCATTATTGAACGAAGCGCATAGCGCTGAGTTCAATAATTATTTTCGAGATTTGCTCTATAAATCCCTTAGTGCACTGGGATTGTTTCAATAACGATATTGTCAGTACCGCCAGAGAAAAAAGAAGATTCAAAACGCACATTTTGCAACGCGTATTTGGATAGGCGTAACTGTGTGGTCAGGTTTGTGTCACTGGATCTACTTTTGTGTGGGCTGTCTCAAGTGTGTCGTGCTTTCGTCACACGCAAACTCTTGTTTTAATTTCTGTTGGTAAATTCCAGTGTAGCGTTAAGCTAAAAAGTGATGATCTTTCATAGAGACCTCATTTAAACTCGGAGAAAGGACTGTGCTCTTGGTTTCGAAACCTGCATCGAGCTTCGACAGATTGACTGTGCAGAGTTTTGCCCCTTGCCACGGTCGACGGAAAGCACACTGGTTTCCAAAATAAATGTGGCATGTTTCTCGTGGGTATCTTCACTCATCGGGGAGTCTGGTACTACATATGAACGGTAAGAATGCCCTGAACCCTACACGTATTATATTCCCATCGTTTTTTCGTTCACATTTGCCCAACATGTTAATTTGCTGAGCGGGGTTTATGTCGTCTGCTAGGACAATCAAACCACTGCATGCAGTCTGCACTGCCACTGAGTCTGCACGCACGAGGCACGCTGGTAATAAGTCTTATATATGGTAAGAACGTTCTGAACCCTACACGTTTTCGATTACGATTGTTCTTGCCTTGAAATAATAATTCGGAAACCATTCATTTATTGAACTGATGCAGTCGTATTTCAGTGTAGTCAGTGCGGCTACGTATGACAGAGTCGATCGAGTCAGTCTTCCAAACTGGTCTAGCTGGTACGTTATCGGAATAACACTTGTGTTTTCTGCTAGCGGGTGGGAATTTTATATTAACTCATCATTTGGTAATGTGGATGATAAGCTACATGCCACTAACACGGCATATGAGAAGAATCTATGCAAGTCGGCGAGAATTAGATGAAACACAGCGGCTTCTATTTTTTAGATCAGTGGCAGCCGCACTGTGGCACAGGCACATGCAATCTGTCAGAAAAAAAACCCCACTTCTGCTTTAATTGAGAAGCAGGGAATTTATGGTCATTTGGTATTGTGGAGAATATAAGCTACATGTCAGTAATTAATTCTGATAATGAGAGCACAGTCTTGCTTAGGCAAAGGGCGTAAGAATACGCTCTGTGGAAAAGTTAGCGCACTCCAAGAGTGCGCTAACAGTTTTAGCGCATCGCCATTAGCCAATCAACTGGTTCACATCAGTCATGTGACACCAGTACTTACTGACAATTATTATTATTATTATTATTAAAATCGACCAGACTAAAACGGATGGGCCGAATGAAAAATCGGAAAAAAATCACAATAGGCAACACTTTTCAACTTTGACATACGAAAAGAAAGTCAAACCAATTATCTACCCTGAACAGATTGTTTTGTTTTGCTACCTTGCGTATTTCGCGTGCTATGCTATTCCTACTGATGCAGGTGCCGATCGCAAGAGCGGTCAAAAATGGGCCTTTTTGCGTCTTTTTTTGGGGGGTATCATCACACAAAAGGCTGCACTTGATGGATTGCTTTGAAACTTTTAGAATATTTTACCAACGTACTAGAGATACTTCGTCAACAATTATGGATTGTTACAGGTATTTGTTAAAATGTAATGCAATTTTTCGAAAGAAGTTTTTTTAATCTCGTCATAGGATTGTTTACTTGGGTCCAAAACCTTCATGACTTTGCATGTTATTAGAAAAATGATTGATACACACACTGCGAAAACTTTATGTGCGTATAGGCACTGACGCAAATTTGCTAGGCCTGTAAACACGTCTGGTGCCTCAGCGATGCCCAGCCAAGCGTGACCGTAGCATGTTTTAAGAGGCACGCAGCGATGACAGCTGTCATCAGGGCCGGACTAGGCTAAGAGAAGGGGGGTTGCCAGTGGTGGTCCAGGGGGATGTTCCCCTGGCGGGGTCAAGGGGCAGAGCCCCTTGTGGGGGTCAGGGGGCGAAGTCCCCTGAAGCTGATGGGTAGGTCATATTCTGAGATAGGAAAATGGTCGCTCCTTGCATGAAACGGCATAAAATAAACAATAATAAAAAATGTTTTAAATAAGTGAGGTACATGTTTAGGCTAGGGGGGGGGTTGCGCAACCCCCATAAACCCCCCCCCCCCCCCCCGGTAGTCCGGCCCTGGTCATCGCGAAACAGCGTGAACGTTCAATTTTTTCTCATGTGTTTGCATGACTAGAAAATTAACGCCAGCGGCTACACGCAAATGAACCTTGGACAAAATCTGTATCAATTATTCATCTGTAAATATGCAAAGTCATGAATTTGTTTGACACAAGTGAACAATCCTATGACGAGTTTAACAACATTTTCAGAAACATTGCGTAAAATCTGGATAAACAACCGTAACGATCCAAACTTTCGCATGAAGTATCTCTAGTATGTTGGTAACATATTCTAAAAGTTTCAAAGAAATCCACAAAGTCATTGCTAAAATATAGCGCTTTTGTGTGATGATACCCCTAAAAAAAGACGTAAAACATCCCGTTTTTGACCGCTCTTGCGATCGGCACCTGCATCAGTAGGAATAGCATTGCACGCGAAATACGCAAGGTAGCAAACCAAAACAATCTGTTCATGGTAGATAATTGGTTTGACTTTCTTCTCGTATGTCAAAGTTGCAAAGTTTTGCCTATTGTGATTTTTTGTCGATTTTTCATTCGGCTCTTTCGTTTTAGTCTGGTCGATTTTGAGGGTACCCTTACTTGAGCGGCGGTCACGTGATCCCTGTAAAAGAAATATTTAATGCAAAAGGTGTTCCTGAAGGTTAAGTGAACGGCTATAACTGACATGACATGACACGGGAATGCTTTAATTTGTGTTTGAAATTTGTTGCAATCATTTTTTGGCCAAGTTTATTTGGAGTAATTGAGACGCCTTATCACTGTACAGCGCTGGAGGCGTATCAGTGGGACGGAGGCCCTGCAGACAAGGCGAAGATCACGGCATGTCTAGGAGGCAGCGCGTCCTTCCCTTGGTCCATCTTGACGGGAAG
>NW_027129152.1:60000-61838 GCF_037325665.1 Littorina saxatilis
AATTATTATCAAAATTTTTTTTTCGAAATCAATTTAAAAACACTTTCATCTTATTCCTTGTCGGTTCCTGATTCCAAAAATATATAGATATGATATGTTTGGATTAAAAACACGCTCAGAAAGTTAAAACGAAGAGAGGTACAGAAAAGCGTGCTATCCTTCTCAGCGCAACGAATACCCCGCTCTTCTTGTCAATTCCACGGGCACTGCCTTTGCCACGGGCGGTGGAGTGACGATGCTACGAGTATACGGTCTTGCTGCGTTGCGTTGCGTTCAGTTTCATTCTGTGAGTTCGACAGCTACTTGACTAAATATTGTATTTTCGCCTTACGCGACTTGTTTTCTTTTGCATGGGATGAGAGAATGATAGAAAAAGACGAGAAAAGTACAAATTAGGGTAACATTACAAAAAGGGCAATAACTCTGAAATTAAACATTATTTTGACCTAAAACCATACAAGTAATAACGGCAGATGATTGAACTTGCTATTTCCCGGCAAAAGTTTGTATTTGAAAGTTTGGCCATTTTAAGTCATTTTTGGGGTATCTCCGAAAAAGGGTCATAACTCCGTGAAAAATAAATTTCAAGGTCTGACATTTTCACATCACGTTCTAAATATAACAGTCTGTCAAATAAAATCAAAAACTCAAAATCGATAAATTTGTCAAGAGTGTCCCTTTTCGCAGAAATGGCCACATATAGTCCTGTATGTTGCGCTCATTGCAATTCAGACTGCCTTAGGCCTTCTCACTGGGGAAAGCGAGCTGCCACAGTACGGCGCTACCCGTTTCTTTGTTTTCTTCTTTTTCCTTCATGCGTGTATTCACGTTTCTAAGTCCTAAGATTTTCGTTGTGAACTTGGTTTTTTATCGCGTGTGTGCGTGCACACGGGAGTTTTTCGACACCGAAGAGAGTCTGCACAAATTTGACTGCACAAATAAAGCCCTCGACGAACGTGGGGATCGAACCCAAACCAATAGCGACAACTGGTTTTTAAGCCAGCACCTCTACCTGCTCAGCTCTTCCCTGTCCCATCTCAACAAGTACCTGTATTTTTCCACAAATGATTTGAAGTACGTCTGGTATGAAGGCATACGATTCTTAAAAGTTTTAAAGAAATCAACCAAGTCATAAGTAATAGCTTATACAGCGCTTTTGGTCATGGTACCCCTCAACATTAACACAAAACCTCCCGTTTTTGACCGCTCATACGTTTGACACCTGCAGCAGTAGGAATTTCATAACACGGAAAATACGCAAGCTAGTTAAACGAAACATAATGTTCTCGGTGGATCATTGATTTGACTTCCCCCTTCGTATACATGTAACAGTTGCCATGTAGTGTCTACTACGATTTTTCATCGATTTTTATTTGGTCGCTTCCGTTATTTTCATGTCGATTTTGGGGGGTAACTTTACTTGCGCGGCGGTCACGTGATCCATGTAAAAGGACTGTTTAATCTGAAGGGTTTTTCAGATAGTCAAGTCAAATCCTTTAAATGGCAGTGTGAATGAAATGACGCAGGAATTAATGCTTCAATTGGGGTGAGAAATTTGTCGTAATACCAATTTTACTTGCACACAGGAGTTGAACGAGGGTCAAAGAGAAACAGTTCATGGGATACTCCTAACGAACTCGCAAATACGTGCACGCACTCCCATGCACGCACACCCATGCACGCACATCCATGCAACACACCTATACACACACACCCATGCAACACACCCATACACACACACCCATGCACGCACACCCATGCAACACACCCATACACACACACCCATGCAACACACCCATACACACACACCCATGCACGCAAGCGTCAATCTACTAATA
>NW_027129153.1:0-37500 GCF_037325665.1 Littorina saxatilis
TGCAAGCTCCAATGTCAATTTCACGCGCGCAATGAAATCGGAAAGGAGGTTGAAAGCAATACAAAAGTAGCTGTGCCCGGGAAAGGTTATGTACCAAAAAGCACTAGTTGCTCGGGCAAAACATACCGGGCGACTTCAGCGGTGAACGAACACAGAAACACAGAGAAAGGGAGAATGTACGTTCTGGCTCACCGATTCCGACAGACCCTAAATATTAACGCAAAATAGGCTTCTGGACTAAACTTTTACTAAAATGAAACATGCGACAAAATCAGAAAAATACTGCATAAATCCATACAAAAAAAATACAGTAAAGTAAGGTTGTTTTGAACCAATGCCGGGTCTGTCGGAATCAGTAACCCAGAACGTACATTCTCCCTTTCTCTTATACAACCACGGAAATTACGAGCCGTTGCAGGTGTTCAAGCTAAATAATTGTCTCGTATCGAAAACAAAAGCAGACGAATTATTTAGTCAGTTGGAGTTGTCTCCCGTACTCCTGTAGCATGCACTAGTCAGTTTAGATCAGTGCGCTGCACCAGACGGTTCGGGAATTCCCGACAAAAGAAAATATCCACACGCGGCACTGGCAACTTCAGTGTCAGCTGAACACGAGAGCGTTCGGTCTTTTAGAAGATTTGTATCTTGAAATGAAAATTAACGAATATCGCGCTGTCCGAAGGAATGGAGTACATATCGGACAATGACCACGCTCAGGCTAAAACGATAGGACATCTGACTGACATGCGGCAATGTGAATCGGACATTTGGGGATTTTCATCGTTATATGTCCGATGTCCGACGCCTAACGACATCCCTGCCTACATTATTCTGATTGATCACAACCAAACCTACTATCATTGGACACATCCAAATGCAAGCGTCTGTTCTTGAAAATTTCCCACTGATCTAAAAATAAAACCAGTGCAATTTCCTCTGTCGCGCTTTGCCACAGAAACTCACGGTTTGGCCTGTATTTCTGATTTGTGCGCAAAAGCTTTCTTTCTTTTTTCTTTTTTTTAACATAACAATGTTTAATGTCACTGTTTGTTTAAAAGACCATGGTCATATTTGTAAAAAAAATGTTAAATTAGAAAATAAATAAGACTTTGGTATATGATTTTTCCTACACCTGTGCTGAAAATAAGACATAAAAATGTTGGTATATAAGTCGCTCAAATACAAGAAGGAATGAATGGCTCGATTTGAGTTTGTTGCAGTTGACCCTGCACAATACGATCTATGATGTTTTTGGTAACAATTTTGCCGTGACGTATTTCACAACTTCCTGTGTTACACAAACTCAGTGATGACCAATTTTGCCTGTATGTGTACCAGAAACAAGCCAGCTCCGAAATTCTCAAGAATTCTAGGATTCTAAAAATAGTACCGTTCACGCGTAAACCGGCGGCTTGGGTCACTCTGTTCCAACGCTTCGCTTCACTACGCTTCAATATTTAGGCTGCCTTTTCAGGCGGCCACCGAGTGCACTTTATGCAAATGACTTGTTTAATATTGTTCCACCACGATTGGTTCTGGTGTATCACGTGGTTCATGAATATTAAAACTTGTTTATTGAATCAAGCTTTGACAAGTGTACTTGGTGGCTGCTTTGAAACTCAACAAAGCCTACTCCCCTTTCACAAACACTTCCCCGTCATAGCGGGTTTTCCCGATTGACAAAAATTCTTATTACACACTCAGACTATTTGGAGTCGCGTTTGTTCTCCAGTGGCCAATTGCATAAGAATATTCTGGTGATGAATAAACGCGCTTTGTGTCATTAGCATCTAAAGATTTCTTGTTTACAATAGTTGTGTTGATCTGATGAAGCGCGGAACTGATCTTAGGGTTGTCATGGTGAAACACTCGCTTCTGAAACAGTGCTTCCTTGTAGTTATCATGCGATATGCTCGACTTTACAACCTGTTTGCTTACACCCTTTGCTTTTTTAACCACCCCTTTCTCACTTGCAACACTGTACATCTTTGCACGCAATCCAACATACTCCTTAATTATCTTCCCATTCATTTCATCTTTCATCTTTCCAATAACCTTCTTGTTAACATTTGAGTGCAATGGTGATTCTTTAGGGTAGTCGCAAGTGTCATAAAAAGAATCTTTTCCTTTTACTGCAGGACTTTCAGCTTCTAGATCTTTGTAAATGTCATCCGCTGGAATGTCAAGTAAGAATGAATCTGTGTCTGTGTAAAGTACTCTCGATTTGGGATATCTTGGTTTCAAATAATCATACAAAAACTCAAGCATCAACAGTTTTGACAACTCTAGCACAGTAAAGCCTATGAATACTGGTTTGTCAAGCTTGACTACAAGTTTTTTCATTAAGATACCATACAGCTGTTCATGAAAGTATTTAAAGTCTTGATACTGTGGTTTGGATGTCAGCTTGATGGCCTCATTTTCTCTTGTAACAAGTCTAACATCTTTTCTCTTGTGTGGGTTTTCCATTGTCTTACCAAAGCAACTGTTGTTCATCAGTTTAAAAAAGTCTTTCTCTGATGCATCAGCGGCTTTGGTTCTCAGTTCTGTGTTTTTCATGATGTAAGGTTTCATAAACTGTTCTTGATCAAATAAAATTATACGATGAACAGCCTTCAAAATTAATCCATGTCTAATGTAAAACTGTAACAGTCTGTAGTGACACACATACTTCTTTTTGTGAAACAGATTGGGCACCAGCTTTGGAGGTTCTCTTGGGTTTACTTTTAACCTCTCAGCCGCTAAAGGATAATCATTATGTAGATCATGAAGTGATAGTGGATAGTCTAAGTCAACTTCTAGTATCCATCCCTTTCGACTGTCTGGGCCTGCTTTTAATATTGTCAGCACAACACATTGTGAAAATGGTCCTGAATAGATCTTAAAGTTCCGAAGTGGAAGCGTCTGACACATTGCCCAACCATACAAATTGTTTGCATCTAGATACATGATGTAATTAGAAGGTTTCATAGGATCAAAGTCGTCCAAGTATTTGTTGTTGGCTTTGCAGTAATTGTGTGAAGCCATACTGATTCCTCCACGTAGTCCATTTTCAATCATCTGAAGTGTAGGTAGATCTGATAGCAAGTCAATCTTTACTCCTGTAAATCTAAGAAATGCATCCCAGCTCATGCCTGGTGCAGATATGTAATGTGAAGGATCTAGATTGTAGTGCTTCATACATGTTCTTCTGTAATTCTCAAATATATCTGCAAGTAAACAAACATCAGCCAACAAATATTGATCATGATAATCACCCATTGTATTACATCCTAATTTATTCCATGCAGTCTTAGCGTGTTCATAGTCTTCGTCACTTATACCTTTACCCTTCAGCCGTGAGAAGTAAGCATCCTTTGGTGGTAACTCATCTTCATCAAACCTCTCCCACGAATCCATGTATTCATATGGATAGACTCCCTTTCTAACTAAGTCACTGTCAAAGTACTTACATGTGATTGGGAAAGCAGTTAGTGATGAAGATAAAGACTCAAGTGTTCCCATCAGATGTTGAGCAGAATCGTAGAAGTGTAAACTATTCAGAGTAAAGGCCATGTACTTTTCTGAAGACTGCGCAATGCATCTTGCTTTGTATTCATCAGTTACTGCCTGCATGATCAGATGTGAATCATAACCGCGCAAGTTATGGAAGAAGATTGGAAGCTTCCAAGTCTTAGGATCAAACTTTAATTGTAGATTACATTTGCTGTGTGCTGCTCCTCGGAACTGCCCACTTACATGATCATGATCTCTTACTATTGGATTGTCTGTGTTTGGTGTTAGACTTTGTTCGCATATCCAACACTGTGTGGTAGAGTTAAACTGTTCTTGGTCTTCAGGTTTCATAACAATGTCTGAAAGATTCAGTTGTTTGGAGCAGTCATTTCGCACTTGGTTCATTTGCTGTAAGAAGTTCTTTGCTGCATTAGGTCCTCTGTACAATTGCGGTTTAGAATGTTTACCATCTGAACTAACAACAATAAATGCATATGAACAGACTTGATGATTACTTAGAGTTACTGTTTTAGGTAGGTCTTTTGGTAAAGGTCCTTCATATGGCACAATGATAGATTCAAAGTCAGCATAAACAACATAAGGACTTTTCTGTAGTTTGCATACATTCTTAAAATACACTTTGCTGTCTGGCGGCGGTGTTGTTAACTTCACAACCGCATCATCAACGCTCTTACAATGTTGCTTGTGTATAAGTGCTGCATGAATTGATGGAATACGCAAGAGACATCGCCTACAAAAGTCTTGTTTACTATTGTGATTGCTTGTGCTCGCCATCAGTCTACTCATTGTACGAATCAAAGTGTAATGATATTTTACACCATCAGTCATTAGTAACATGTCAACATGGTTAGTATCACAATCACCAATCGTTGGTGAGTTCTTTGATATTCTGACTGGTTTCAGTTCATCTTCCTCATCCCACGTGTAAACATTTACGGTGATGGGTTTGTTTTGCTGTTCAAATTTGTCAATGCTTGTAATGCTGACAGGAAATTCAATACCAGTAAAGTTTAGTTTATTTCTGTATGCATGATAGTTAGACACTCTTTCTGCATTTTTCTTTACACTGTACAGTCTTGCCAGAACACACCACATAAAACATTTGTCATCATCATTCTTTATGTTCAGCACAGCACGTTTTTTGACAAGAGCAGGAGGTAAAGGTATGTAACTTCTACCTCTGATGGGGGCAAATTTACTTAGCTTCAATTCTATTTTTATAATTTCACCTTCTGACCATCCGGATCCTTTCATCTTTGCATCCTCTGCAGCTTGCTCAAACCGTTTCATCATTTCATCTGCCCAGTTTCCATTCAATTCTGCCATAGAATTAAGTGCTAGTTGTCTGGTTGAAACATGAACTTCTAGCACCTCATCACTGACTGTTTTGTATTTTATTAAACTGACTATCTGCACTTTTACTGGAGGTTCAATCAACAAATTGTTTGGAATTTGTTCAATGGCGTCTTGCACACTGGACTGCACATTTTGAGGATCCGTTACTTGTAATTCAACGGTGTCAAATACTGTCGATAAAGATTCTAATACAGAGTCTTCCATCGCTGTGAGTTTGATTTTATAACTCAAAATAAAAATATAAATTAAAAAAATGAAGTTGCTTAGAATTCTTTCTCAGAGCTTCCATTTTTGTTAACACTATAAAATCTGAAATAAAAAATCATTTAACATTTGTACCACGTGGAACTAATTGTAATTCCTCTTTTACAAAGGCTCTTTGGGGTGCTGGTTCTCTCAAGTAATATATAGGTGGATTTGTCTCTACTACTCTCTTGATTTCATGAATGTCAATACTCCAGATTGGATCCGTTGCACGCTTCCTGCTGTCACCCTCAGCTTCACCGGGTGCATATAAATATCTGACTTTCTGATTGAAAGGTAGTAATGCCACTGGTGTTGTTGACTTTGGAGCAACAGGTATTGTTTTCTGTTTGATTGCATCAACTGGTCTTAACCCTGTAGCTTTAAATACCTCCAGATTCATTGCTCTAAGTACTGATGGTAATCTTTTGACCCATTCAGTGTTACGCAATTTACTTTCTGTGTCCAAAAATTCCTGATGGTACTGATATGAAAACAGTTTTTCTGCCAACTGTTTGTTAAAGCTCTCAACAATAGCCTGTGACCTGTGGTTTCCTGGAATACCTCTCTTCACTGTAACATGATGTTTTAACAGAAGCTGGTTGACAGCTCCTTTAAACTCCTTACCATCATCGCACTGAATCATTCTGGGATACTTTAGTGGTCCACGTCTGTAAATTTCTTGCAGGGCAACAGCTGTAGCTATAGCACTTTTCTCTGTCAACGGTTCAGCATCTTTGTATCTTGTTGCAACATCAACTACAGTCAGTGCATACTTATATTTCTTCCTTCTGACTGTGTCATGCGGTAAATACAGCAGGTCTATTTGATGAGTGTCATTCGGTTTGATGTTAACAAAGTGTGGTCGTGTAATTTTTCTTGGTGCAGGTAAATAGATCTGCCAAACTGCCTGCTTTGACAACCATTTCTTTGCTATATCTTGAGAAACACCTGCTGCGTCACAGAGCTTGTCAATAGCAGTTCTTCCTTTCCAGTATCCTTTTGGGGAATAATATATTTTAGATAACAAAGCATCACTCATGGTTTTTTAAATGACAGAATATTAAGATTTGACAGCACGCGCAATAAAGTAAACAACAGCCATACCAATAACAATGAAAACAATCTCTCCCACCTTCTGCTCTTCTGAAGGCTGATAAAAGTCACCCAGTTTTGGAGGAGCACTTGTCTTCATTTTCTTTCCAGTTACAAGATAGTATTCTTGAATGGCTGCATCAACATTGGCAAAGGTTTTGTTTGCATGTCCTTGCTGCCTGAGTTTATCATTCATAAAGTCTAACTGCGCAATTCGTTTCTTCTCGTATTCATCCTGTGCTTTCGCCAGTTGTTCCATGGCTTTGTTGTGCCTTTCCCTCTCTTCACCATTTTGCAGTTTAGAAAACAAATAGTTGCTGCCAGAAAATGCAAGCGCATTTACAATCGCACCTCCCACCATCATAACCAAGCTAGCCATTTTATTGTCTTACATGTTTATATTTTCTGGAATAATTCCTTGCTTCACCAGGAAGTCTTTTGTTGCAAAGGAAGCTGTCACAACACCAATTAGTTTAGCACCGTCTTCGAAGTCTAACTTTCCCAAGTCGGCTGGTTTCATTCTGAGGAGACTTTTACCCAGCATTGTGTAACCTACACTCAAGCCTCCAATCACTGCAGCGTGATAAACTAGATTAACTATTGTCTTTTCAGAACTCATTTTTATGTTATCAAAATTAAAATATTAAAATTATTCCATATGAAATGAATCCACTGCAGGTACTACTGTGGGCTTTGTTATTGTTTGTACTGCTTTGTTTGTTGGTTTTGGTGTTTCTGATTTTGGTGTTTCTGATTTTGGTGTTTCTGACACTTTATATTTGCCTTGCCAAAGTTTGTAAAGCAAGTATCCACCTCCTCCAACAACAGCTGCTACAGCTACTTTTCTGTATGATAGAAATGAAGATTTTAATTCTTGATCAGTTTGTGTGACCTTAGTCACTTCAGGAATGTTTGGTGTCTGCTCAACTTCAGACATAATGTTCTGCTTTGCCTTTTGATTTAACTTTTTTTGTCTGTTCCATTCGGCTAGTTTTTTTCCTGCTTCTACTCTACCAGGTTTCTTTGTCACTGTGTTCACTTCTGGTATTTTCGTCTGCTCCACTGTCTGCTTCAACTGATCCGTCATCTTTTTTATTCTGAAAATTAATGTGTTTGAAAGTAATTAATCCAGCAACAAATGGTACTAATAAAGCACCAAATCGATAATACAGGCCACAGGCAAGAGATTCGAGGGACTTGGAAACAACAGGGTCATGAGTTAGATCATGTGTTAAGTCTTCCTCCGAGTCGAGAGGTGTAAAATGTCCAAAAATCTTTGTGTACAAACCTATAACAGTCTGTCCAATACTTCTAACCATCTTAGAACCAAGCACTGATTCATACCGTCCATGATACTTTTCTATATCTTCTGAGGAAAGATGTTGTACTTCTTCCACAGTTAACTGCTGCCCAAGGTAGTGTTTTGTTTTTCCACAAACAGCAAGTGAATACAATCTTTCTTTTTTATCAGGTATAGTCCTACTGTCACAGATTTCAATATCTGTAGAAGTCTGCATCAGCAATTCATCACAGTTCATTTTATTTTGATGCAGAATAAAATTAAAATCTAGTAATTAAACTTGAGTAAGAACTTGGGTAGGAACTTAACAAGAACTTAGGTAGGAACTTGAGTAAGAACTTAGGTAGGAACTTAACAAGAACTTGAGTAAGAACTTGACAAGAACTTAGTAAGAACTTGGGTAAGAACTTGAGTAAGAACTTGACAAGAACTTAGTAAGAACTTGACAAGAACTTGACAAGAACTTGAGTAAGAACTTGGTAAGAACTTGAGTAAGAACTTGACAAGAACTTAGCAAGGATTTCTACAAACATACATACTGAACTGGTTGATCAGTTTTTAAAACCAGTTTCGAGTGCTTAGAAGATTTCAGATTATTCTTTATTCTTTCTCTCTCCTGTTTGTTTTCAATGACATCATTTTCTCGAAGACACTCTTCAAAACTGTCACGGTCCTTTGAATAGAACAATGTTATTGTTTTGAGTTGCTCTCTAAAGTCTTTCAGAACTGCATTGTATTTTTGTGTTAATATCCAAACTGATATTAATGCATGTCGTCCACTGAATGCAAGCTTTGCTAGTGCACTTTTCTTTCTAACAATGTCACGTTCTGCTGCACAGTCATCAATAATAAACAGTGTTGGTGTGTTCTGAAAAAGATCGAAATAATGCTCCAAGCAAACATTTAGACGATCAGAAGGATTTACAATAAATATATTTTGATCAGACCATATGAATTTTCTCTCCTTGTATGTTCTGTTATGCTTTATGGTTGGACAGAATATGACTATGTGTTCAAAGTGATTTATGTAAACAGTCTGTAATAAATCCAAAACATATCTTGTTTTGCCGCAACCTGTTGCCCCACAAATCAAAGAACAGTGTGGATCTTTTGGAAGAAAATCTAGATACTTCATTTTAACACGTTCAATAAACAATATCCTGTAATCTGCTTTCAGAGATGTTTAACTGCGCATCTGACACAATAAACACGTAGATCTTAACTGATTTACTACTGCTCCCTACTTCCTTTTCAATTTGTATTGTGATTCCTTCTGATCCGTTTTCAATTCGCCTTCCACTTCCATGCAGTTTGTTGTCGTCAGTTGTTCTGAGATCCAGCCATAACGCATATTTATTTGTCAAGAAATCTTCTACGCCAACACCGTGTAAATGTAGATCTTTAGCCACAAGATCAGATGTTGGGTCTTTCAATCTTCCTCCAGTAAAGTACTTTCTTGCTTCATCATAGTGTTGGTATGGCAGCATGCCAGATGCAAATATTTGGTTTGGCTGCCCTTCAATTGTGCAATATACTCTATTGATTAGTGGATTGTAAAACTTTTCTATTTGCCTTTCATATGAATCTTTTGGTTCCTCAAACAACATAAGTATTCCCTTCATTGACCTAGCTGGTGTATTCAAGTTAATGTTCCAGATTGGATCAGCCTGGCTTTTTGAAAGTGTACTGTGATTCAACACTCTTTCATAATAGATAGGCAGCTTAGAACTGTACTGATTTTCTATAAGTCTAGCCAGTTCAGGATGGTTTACAACATCAAACTCTAAAGAAATTCCAGACACCTTATACTTTGCTTCCGGGTCTTGTGAAAGCATAACACGATCATAACTATTGAAAGTCAGGTCGTATGACAGCCTGTCACGCAATGCTCCTTGATAGAAGGGAGGATGTGAATTTATGAGTTCAAAGTCAAGTGGAATACAAAATTTGTTTCCAAAAGCAACATTGACAGCGTTATCTTTTTTGTTGTCAGCTTTATCTCCGGCTCCTATTCTAACTTTTATCCCATTGTCTGACTGAATCCCTTGAAACACTCTGTTTTTCTTTTCATTGTCAGTCAACCAATTATCTGCATAAACTAAAAATACATCTGCATTATTCAATGACATCACTTCCCGCCCTTCCAGTTTGACAGTAATCTTCCTCACAATTGCTCTTCCTACATTATAAGCCAAAGTCCTATTTTCATCTGAGCCAGATTCTAATTCTAATTTGAATGATAGTCTTACAGTGCCTGGTACAATAACATCGTTCTTACCTAGATTAGGAAACCTAACAGTAAGTATTTCATTCTGATCAATAGTAGAAGGATTATTTGTAACTATAACTGTTTGCCTTATTCCTTTTACCCCGAGAGGTTCTTTCAGCCTTCTGTAAGGATCAAGAACAGAACCGAACGATTGTGCCATCTTTTTTTATTTTCAAAATAAAAAATAAGTTACAAATGGCAGAAGGTGGATTTGAAGATTTATTTGAGCCAGCGGACGACATGAGCGAAGCAATCCCTTTGGTTCCCTACCATCATTCACTGCATTATGAGGTGGCACGACATGAACTTCTGGAAGGTAAAGTTAGAGATTTCTACAAAAGTTTAGGAGAAGAACCTGATGTTTTAGATCCAAACCAGTTCAAAATGGAAGCAAATCATTTATATACAACTAGCGATAAAGGAGAAAAAGTCCAACTTACATATAAATCTAATCCTGCTAAGTTTCTATCAAAAGTTTCACTAAAACAAAAACTTACTGCTAATCGACTTAGGCAATTAGATATTGTGCCTAGCACACGGTCATCATCTTCCCATGTTGTTTCCTTACTTCAACAAGCAGAACTAGGACTACCAACTGCTACTCAAATAGAATCTGTTCCATTGCAAGATCTTAATAAACTTGCAGATGAGGCTGATCAACTTATACAAGAGATAGAGACTTCTTTTTCTGAGGAAACTTCACTGAAGACTCCACATGAACTATTACCTATGAGAGAAATAGAAGCCCTTAATCAATCACTACAAACCATCAGAGGTGAAATAGCAAATAATCTGTCAAAACTAGGTCAGCTGGATGAAGATATAAACAAAGAGAAACAAAAACTTGCTGATGCTGATGATTTGAACCTAGAACAAGAAGTAAAAAACAGAATTTCTAAGCGTTTAAAAGATTTGCAGGAGGAGAAAGCCATAAGGTTAGAAGTTCTAAGTAACAATAGAGAACAACTGAGAACACAGGTCAGCAGAATAAAAAATACAATTCAAAGAATCCTTTACGAAGACACAACTCTTGCTGAAAGAATTAGAACGCTTTTCAGAGAGCAGGGAATCACAATAGCTAGTATACTAACTGCGTTAGGATTTGCAATAAGCACATTAGTGTTAACATTCACAGGTGGCACTGTCACACCTCCACCTCCACCTTCACCTTCACCTCCATCTGATCCGGGATGGGTAAAGAAACAACTCAAACACATTGCAGAACTATTAAAGAAACTAGCAGCAAAAGCTTTGGGTGCACTTCCAGGAATCATTGGTTCAATTGTTAGCTGGCTGTTATCTTTTGCAGGTAAAGTTGTTGGTTTCATGGCTGAACATCTCTGGACTCTAATAGTTTTAATTGCAGGTGTTCTGCTAACGAGAATAAAGCAAAAGTAAGCCTACACCCACTCCACCAATTACTAGAGCAGTCTTCTGCGATTCATGATCATCACTAATACTAACAGCTTGATCATCACTAGTGACAGAATGATCTTCACCTGCAGCGTGATCTTCACTTGTCACGCTTTGTTTCTGTTCATTGTGATATGGCTGTAACATCGTTCTGATTTCTGAATTCAGTTCTTCACCCTTTCCAAGCGGCTGGGTGTCACTAGCAATAATGATTTCATTGTTATAATTTGTTATTGTTCCAATCTGCAGCTGGAGATCAGAAGGTAACATGTAAAGGCCGTTACCAACAGCAAAGTCAACTTTTGATCTTGCATAACGGAGAGAGTCTTGATACCTTTTGATGCTGGAAGGCAGATCAACTGCAGAGTTTATGACATCTTCTAAATTTGATAACAACTGTTTCTGCGCACCAAACCCTGTGCTTGTTCTCATTATGTTTGATCGTGTCTGTGCCTGCGAGCCTAGCAAGCACCACGCATATGTTCGGATAGATTCATTGATCCTTTCAACACCTGATCCAGTGAAACCTTTGCCGGTGTCTAATATAAAAGTAGTCCATGCATTGTGGTGCTGTTGTTCTATTGATCCTAACTGTACCTGCACATTTGAAGAAAAAGATGTATGACCTGGCCAGTAATCAAAATTATACCTCCTGTGGACACCCCATAAATATAGTGTTCCCATGCCATGGTTTTTGTCTTGCTTTTGCCTAAAGTCGGTCTTAAAATCTATATTGAATTCATTGCAGAGACGCTCATACACTTTCATGTTTATCCTATTGTTGAATGGGTTCCAGCTCTTTTCATGCGGCATTGGTGCCTGAAGTTCAGACAAGATTCTCCTGCACTGATAGTAAACGTGAAATGTGTACACACACTTTGTCAGTAAGTTTGAATTATTCATGTGGTCTGCATAGGACACTCCACATCCTGTGGTTGCACAGAATATTGCAAAGTTTAACTGATTCTGATAGAACTGAATTGGGTGAGAGTTCCACATCTTTGGAACACTATCATTTTTGATTGGGGGATTTAGGTAAGAATGGAATGGGTCAGGCACTTTAACGCGAATGGATTCTGTTTCTGTTACAGCAAAGTCCAACTCATGGAAAGAAATAGTCTTTGGATTGTAATATGGTCCAGTTTTGTATTTAACGTCTTTGTTGAATTTATACTGAATCATTTTTGTTGTTGAATAAAAAATGTTTATCACACTAACAAATGTGAAGACTGGTGTGCCAGTTAAACTTGCAAACCCTATCAACAATCAAAATGGAGGAATGAAAGTTGCACTGCATGAAATTATGTACAAGGTTACTTGGTATAATATCAGTAAAAAAAAGGCTAACAACTGGGTTAGAATTAATGGTAAAACACATTCTGTAGAAGATGGTTACTATGACTTCTGCACTTTAGAGAAAGAATTGTTTGCTCCAGTAGGTATTACAGCGAGTTTAAATCATGCAAGTCTCATTGCTACTCTTACTATGCCCAAAACTAGAGAAGTAAACGTTGAGTTTCCAACCAAACTCCTTGATATGCTTGGAATTACAAATTTATACAAGGGAACACGTCCCATTGACATGGATGTTAACAGTGTACTGTTTGTTCACATGAGAGAGCTTAACACATCCTATAATCTGTTTAATGATCAGCGTTCTGATCTGCTTAGGATTCTTCCACCGAGTGATGCCTCTTTTTGTAAAATGCACGTGCCAACATTTAAGACACTTCAGTTCAAGGACTTGGAGGAAGGGTGTCATGAATTCCTACACATTGATCTGAAAAATCAAAGTGGACAACCAGTTGATTGTTTGTTTAACATTACATTGGAAATAGTTCCATAAAATATTGAGTATTAAAATGTCGAGTGGACCTACAATAGTTTATCCTGTTGCATGTTCAACTATAGAGTTGAAAGATTTAGCAGACGCTATCGACTTTGAGAGCAATGCTGAAGTTGGTGCAGTGTATGCATTCGAGTTTACAGACACTGGTCATTACAAGAGAAAGGAAATCGACGATGAAAAGAAACCAAGATTTCTCAAACTAGGTCAAATCCGTGATGTTAATGTACCTGATCCAATTGTCGATGACATATACTACATGTGGAAACATCAGAATAAAAAATGGGTACTTAGTCCTGTTATAAAAAAGATTGACTGGGAAATGAAGTTTGAATTTGTGAGTCCATACACTCTTGTTGGAAAAGACGACACATTCCGTAAGTCAATCAATGCTAAACCACTAATTGTTAGCCTTGTTCCTGCGATTAACAGCAGGGGAGAAGTTGCAGTTAAACCTTTCCATAAGAACAACTATCTCATTCACAGAAAACAAAGTGTTGAAAAGGACGCTGACACCATTGTCGATTTTATACCCAAGCTTCCAATAGGGCAGAATGCAACTATGATATTTGATATAGTTGTCAGGAAAAGGGAAGAAACCACAAACACTGTTCTAATGAGAGGAATAAATCTCAACTGGAGACCATTAAATGTTGAAGAAGTCAGAGTATTTATTGCTGTTCAAAAGGATTCTAACACAATAAAGAAACAGACGTCAAACCAAAATGTTGTTGTTAACGCAGATATAAATAATTTAACAGAAATAAGAAGTATTAATCTTACTTATCTTGATTTGATTGCTTTCTACTATACAGATAAGGTGTTAAGCAATGAACAGCTTCAAAGCTTAGCAGAAACACTGGCCAGTGAGAATTAAGATAAATATTTTATATTTTGCATTAAAAAGATGACTAGCAGTGTGAAGCTTTATCCTAATATTGATGAAAGTGCAGCAGAAAGTCAACAATTCAGACTGGCACACATTAGTAATATACAAAAACAACTAGAAGATGAATTAGAAAAATATTCTCGCGCTAGACGTAAGTACTCAACAACTTACAACAGCCTTTCTAATGCCAGCACTGGTTCTACTATCCTTGCATCAGCTGCAGGTGTAACGGGAACAATTCTGTTAGCTACCGGAGTAGGGACTCCAGTTTCTCTAATCCTAGGTGGTGTCGCAGCAGCAGTTGGTGGTTTATCATTTATAGCATCAGCTATAATGAAAAAAATTGTGAAAAAGCTTGAAAAACACGAATCCATTTCCACTCTTGCATCATCAAAATTGTCTAGCCTAAAACTGTCTATCAGTAAAGCACTTGAAGATTCAAAAGTTTCTGACGAAGAATTCAAACAGATACAAACAGACTTTGATGACTACAAAAGTAAGAAAGCAAGTATTCAAACAAAAACACGAGCTGAATATAACAAGCCAATCGATATAGAAGATCTGAAAAAGCAGTTTTTAAAAAAGGGGATTCAAATAGGACGGGAAGAAAAAGTAAAAATAGAATCACTTGTAAAGAGTTAACTATTCGTTTAGACAGTCACATTGCATGTATCAGATATAATTCTAACAGTGAAAGAACATATGAAGTAAAGTATTGAGCGTATTGAGCTTAAGAATGTTGTATAAGAGAAAGGGAGAATGTACGTTCTGGGTTACTGATTCCGACAGACCCGGCATTGGTTCAAAACAACCTTACTTTACTGTATTTTTTTTGTATGGATTTATGCAGTATTTTTCTGATTTTGTCGCATGTTTCATTTTAGTAAAAGTTTAGTCCAGAAGCCTATTTTGCGTTAATATTTAGGGTCTGTCGGAATCGGTGAGCCAGAACGTACATTCCCCCTTTCTCTAACACAGATCCGTCGAAGCAATAGACGAAAAAGACACTTCACAGTACGCTAATGTGTGACCTTTTGGCCTTTGCACCCTTGGAACCCTTTAAACTTCTGCAGTGGGTGTCCATGGACCCTCTACGAATTAAAAGTTGGGGTCCCGGGACTTTCTATGAGAGGCGCCCAGTGTGTGTGTGTGTGTGTGTGTGTTTGTGTGTGCGTGCGTGCGTGTATGTATGTGCGTGCGTGCGTGTGTGTTTGTGTGTGTGTTAATTAGAGATAGCGTGTAGAAAGACAATCACAGATAGAAAGGGACAGAGAGAGACAGAGGAAAACAATTGTGAGACATTAGAAGAGAAAGGAGAGATATAAAAGAAAAATCAGGAATATTAAATTAAAAGAGCGCCTATGAAGTACATTACAAATATCGTATGTCATTTTGGATTCTGTTAAATTGTCACAACAAAATCTAGCACTGAATACAAAGAGAATTGGAATTCTGATTCAGTGTGAAGCACCTGCTGTTCTGACTTCATCTTCAATGAGTCTGAATCACATTCACCGTTCTCAGTTTCCTGGCTGAAATTAAGCTTCAACCTCTCCTGTAACACAGAAGTACTAGTCTTGTTCTCATGTCTATTTACTTTGAAACAGCTTCTACCGGGGTTCTTTTTGATTGTTAGCATGCGCGAGTGCTTAAGAGGGCTCAATGTGTGCATATACTCATGACAACCTGTTGTGACGTCATACGCATGACGTTTTTCAAAACTACAGAGTGCTTTCTGGCTGTTGAAAGTCTGACCAATTAAACATAATATCTTTTGTCATCAGTTAAAGCTTACAAAAGGCTCAATCCCAAGGCATTTTGAGGGAACTTGTGTTTTACACGTCACGTGTTTTAGGGGGGTAGGGTGACGTATAAAGGTAACGTAAAAAAAAACACGCCTTCAGTGTACAAACCAAGACATGTCAGTAAAAGCCAGGTTATTTCTCCAAATGTGAATACACTTTGAACGGTTAATTTCGGCCTCAGACAAGTCGACGCTAAGAGTAATGGAAGAAAATTCGACGTAAACTAGGAAAAATGTAATCCATTTTCAGAAAGAACACTATCATTATCACAAATTACTTGTTAATTAAAAACTAAGGTAATTATGTTAGCTTCAATTCTGGCTCTCTTGTTGCTAGCATGCACTCGGATTTTTTGTTTTATTGATGAAATAATACAAGTAGGCAGAAACCGAATTTCAACCTGTGTGTTGTATCAGTAAAACTGAAATTTGAAAAATCGCCACGTTAGAATCGAGTTTATTTTGACATTTTCTACTTTAAAAATGATTGTTCTCAGTAATTAGACACATCTTATTCTGTGCATATTTTTGTCGGGGTAGACCGTTAAATGAGGCTGATAATTGCAGTGCTATAAGTCGATTAGTAAGCTAAATGTGTTTGATATCGAGTGGAAACACTGTTAGTTTTGTTGTATATTATAATTTCATGTCTTACGATGCGGGACAACGCACGTTTTGGAGAGTTCTTCCTCGGAAGAAACGTCGATTTTGTACCACCACTTCTCTTTTTTTCAATTAATTTTGTATTAGTTTAAATTGCTGAATCATTTCAACTGCGTCTGTTATCAAATGAACTCCGGAAATAACTCTGTTGGGTTTGCATGGGTTGTGAAAGAGTTAATACTCTTGCTTTTAGTGAGGCAAGCTGTCCACACGTGCTCCTTGTCCACATGTTTCAGACACACCTCTCACTATTGACTGGCCTATAATGTTACGTGGAAAAGTTTGCCTCAATAAAAGCAAGAATACTCACTCTGTCACAACCCATTTTGCATGCAAGAAGTTTTTGTGTGTGGGACGACACACACCAAACAAGATGGTATATGGTGACTTAGGCCGCTATCCACTTTATGTCACTTCGTCGGTTCGCTGTATTAAGTATTGGCTGAGAGTGTTACATTTGCCAAGCGAAAGACTCCCAAGGAAAGCATATGACATGATGAAACATTTACAGGGTTATGGCAAGAAAACATAGTCTCATTATTTGAAAGAAATGTTATGCATGTACGGCTTTGGAGATGTCTGGCTGCAACAAGGTGTAGGCGATCTGAATCGATTTATAGCAGTATTCAGACAACGATTGTTTGATTGCTTCCAGCAAGACTGGCACGACAGCATCATGAACTCGGAGCGATTTGAATTTTATTCGCTCTTTAAACAAGAAATTCGCGCTGAAGTGTATATAGACCATATCAGCTCCGCTGTTTTCGAGATGCATACATACAATTTCGATTTGGTATTTCACCCATAAACACTCATATTAATGTCGCTATCGAACTGACGTTGTACCGGGCCTTTTGATTTGCCCTGTATGCAGAGAGGACGTGGAAGACAAGAAACATGTATTGTTTGTATGCAAAGGATATTGTGATTATAGACTTGATGTCAAAATACTAAGAGAAAAAAAACAGAGTGAAGATGCGAACAGTATTAGACGTGTTATGTCTGTAGATAAAGGAGATTCAGTGGTGCATGTGGCCAGATTCTTATATCGTGTTTTTCAAAAAAGAAAACGTTTTTTGGACTAATTACCCAATGTGGAACAGGTGAACGAGACGGCGATGTGTTATACATAGTTTGTGCCGTTGAATGTTAGAGCAGGTTTGATTGCAAATAATGTATGCTGGTGTAGTACACCTGTGTTGATGTTGTACCTATTCAAATTGTTGATTTATGCGCTGGAAATGTTTGTAGGTTAGAAAGGGAGAGAAAGAGAGAGAGAGAGAGTCTGTGCCGTGGAACGATAGAACATGATTGAAAGCCGATAATGTATGTTAGCACTGTAAACTTGTTTGTCGTTGCACCTATCCATATTGTTAATTCATGCGCTGGATATGTCTTTATGTTTAAGAGAAAGAGAGTGAGAGAGAGAGAATGAGAGCGTGCGTGCGTTCGTGTGAGTATATATGTTAGAGAGAAAGAGATAAAACCGGGTGATTGTCCATAAATACAAACACACGGCATGTATTACTGACCCCCCCCCCTCCCCGTTGAAATGAACCTTGTGTGTTTAATCAATAAAATGTCTTACGTCTTACGTCTTAACCCATTTTGCGTGTGGCCGTCTCCCACCCCACTGCGAACCAAGCTCCGCGGCAGTCGACTGGAGCTGGAGAAGACGACGACCTCCATCTCCCGAGCCGGACTGAATGTGTAGCGCCAGCGAACGCCAAGAAGAAGACTCTTTCACAGCCCATACTCGCCCGAGGTATTTTTGAACATCGTCTATCAAAATAGAAAATGGAATTGTTTCAGATCACCGTTTGTTCGCCGTGGAAATACCCCCTTTAACATATCTTCAGGCACAAGGCAACAGTGCAGTATGACTGAGACAACACGGATGGGACAACTCCTGGAGCGTTCAAACACATTCTTACCATTTATTGTGAGAGCCTTGAGACTTCTATACAATTCTTCCGATTTATCCCCAAAGTCTCTGGACCATACCGAGGACAACACACCCACTGTGGACTCAGTCGCCTATTATCCTTGAAGGCTTTTGTCTTCAGAATTCTTGGTTCGATTTATTGGTCTCTGTTAACCGGTAAATCTCAAGGGTATTATTTCTGTACCAGGGCTGGATCTGAAAGGTGGGGGGGGGGGGGGGGGGGTTCCTGGGTTAGAGAAGCTCCCACCCCACCCCCCACCTTTCCCGGTAAATGTACGTTTTTGCTCAATGCGATGACAGATAAGTAATTCCGTTGAGCTTCTTCTAAAACGCCTTCTCTCTGTCTCTGTCTCTGTCTGCCTCTGTCTCTCCCAGTCTCTCTAAGCCTATATGTCTCTGTCTCTCTCCCTCTGTCTCTCTCCCTCTGTCTCTGTCTCTCTTGTTCTGTCTCTCTTTCTCTCTCTGCCTCTGTGTGTGTGTGTGTGTGTGTGTGTGTGTGTGTGTGTGTATGTGTGTGTGTGTGTGTATGTGTATGTGTGTGTGTGTGTGTGTCTCTCTCTCTCTCTCTCTCTCTCTCTCTCTCTCTCTCTCTCTCTCTCTCTCTCTGACCTTTTCTACAATGATGAGTTTAAACATAGGCACGGAGGAATTTGTGTCGAGAGGCAAAAAGGGAACAATAGAAATCCTTAGAACGCCGAAAAAGTGTGGTATTTCCTCATGCGAAGTGTTTTTCAAACTGTTTGATGCTCAAATTGTTCCTTCACTGCTCTATGCTTCTGAACTTTGGGGTCACAGCGACAACAAACAGATCGAAAGGGTGCACCTTTATATGCGTGCAAGCTTTTTATGAATGTACCAATGCAACCATGACACCTAACGACATGATTTACAGTGAACTTGGTCGTTATCCACTTCACATTGAGTCCGCTGCAAAGTGTATTCAATATTGGTTCCGCTTACTTAAGCAGCCGGACGTTAGATTTTCTAAGATGGCATACTTGTCCCTATTGAATATGCATGAAAGGGGCCATGACAACTGGGTCACACGTGTTAAGTCTTTATTGTGTGAGCTTGGTTTTGGCCTTGTGTGGCAATTTGGAAGCGTGGCAGATGAGAGACTATTCCTGCGCACCTTCAAAGAACGATTAAGTGAAAACTTTTGTCTGAAATGGCTCAATCATACGTCACAAAGTCCTCGCTTTGAACTTTACCACAGTCACAAAAGTCTGATCGGACGAGAACATTATTTAGACTTTATAAAAGTGAATATCTACAGGACAGCTCTCAGCAGGTTCAGACTTGGCGTCTCTCCATTCAGTGCACACAGGCAACGTTTTTCGCATTCGGAATCAAGCCGGCTATGCCCTTTTTGTACAAATAAAACTGAGGATGAAATACATGTTGTCTTTGTGTGCCCAGTGTATCAGGCTATTAGAACCAGATATATTGGCATACCTGTTGACTCTCCATGCGAACTCCAACTGTGTGAACTGTTGAAAGGTAGCGACGAAACAAAAGTCGTAAGTTTTGCTAAATATCTATTCCTGGCATGGAAAGCGAGGCAGAAGAGACTTGATGTTTGATTCGTGACATGAAAAATGTACCCCTCGGTATTACCGTTACCAGAAAGTTTTCCTGGTTGATACACTGCTTGCTACGATGTATATATCTATATGGTGAGGTGACTATATTAGCAAGCAACTGCCAAAAATATTTAACACCATGTATATATACATTTGATTCGATTACGTGAAATGCTGATTTTGTACATTTTCTCTTTTTTTTACCATTGTAAAAACCAAATCACTGGTTATACAATTAAACAATCCAATCCAATCTCTCTCTGATTTGGATGTCTTTCTGTATATTTCTTCGTCTATCTCTTACGCACACTCACATTCTCACCCGGTACCCCAATCCCCTCTCTCTCAGAGTCGTACGTCTGTCTCTATTGGTCGGTGCACTTCAGTGAGGTCACATACATTGTCCATGCGCACATATTATTTGCGTTGACGTAAGCCGACCCAGTTCTAAAATTAATCAACGTCATCATCACTGTTTTTGTGCAACCTAGACTGTCTGATTCCGTTAACGGATTTGCTATCCTATAGACATGCGCGGACATACACGTTCACACCCACACACACACACACACACACACACACCCACACCCACACACACACACAAATAAACACACACACACACATAAAACACACACACACACACACACAAACACACACACACACAAAACACACACACACACACACACACACACACACACACACACACACACACATATAAACGCATGTACGTACACACCCATAATCATGCATGCACTGATACACACACACACACACACACACACACACACACACACACACACACACATGTACGTACACACCCATAATCATGCATGCACTGATACACACACACACACACACACACACACACATACACGCACACACACACACACACACACACAGAGACACACACACATAAGACATAAGACATAAGACATAAGACTGTATTTCAACCATGTGCAGTACACTAGGGACATGTTTTGGCCAGAGTACAATCAATCAATCCATACACGCCCTTCCAAACATCGCTTACAATCTCAGTCACACACACGCTCACGCACGCCCGCATACATTCCCCACACAAAACCCACAACAGCACACACGCGCAAGCATGCTCCTCCTTAACAAAACGTGTTTAACCATCAATTGTACATATGCGTAAGATAAACAGTATAGAAGTATCAGTAAGAATTATATATACACACACACACAAACACACACACACACACAAACACACACACACACACACACACACACACACACACACACACACAGTCATTTTCGCATGCACCCTATGCACAATCTGTTACATGTTGCTAATGACAGAAGAAATAATCGTGTGATCAAACAGAGCAGTCATCTACGCCGATAATTCTCTATTATCTCTATTTGCTGCCGTAAGCGACCGTTGTATAAATATTTGTTGAAAGCGTAGCCTACAACTCTTTCATTGTTTAGGCTTACGGTCTTTCGCTTGTGTGTGAGTATCCGTTTTCAGTATTCTCAGCGTTGAAGAATTTGTAAAGAGAAGAAACGATAACAGCAGGAAAAATAAAAGTCGTGTGTGCATTTTGGGGTTTTTGGAGGGACGATTTCGAGTTTGAATCCGTTCTTGCACATGCTCCAAAGCGTGTACCATACAATCTTGCACACGTTTGCTTTAGTAGTGGCAAAGAAGGACAGCGTGTGACATTGTGTGCTATTTCGGGGACTGAATCATTTCAGTGAATTGTCGGGTTGGTGTGAGTACTGGACACGATTGTCTGATGTACAATTTATTCAACTAAAGGCGAACGTTTTCGAGAGGAGTTCATTCGAATGCTGCGATTTACTTTTGACACGAAATAATCAAGTGCCCGATTCAGTGAAAAATTGTAAGAAATCATAAAACAATAACAGTTCTCACGTGAGTCCTTACATTTTCGAAGAAAACGGGAGTATCGACTTCATTTTTGTGAGAATGTTGTTGTTGATGTTTTTATTTATTATCATTTTGTTTTTGTAAATACGGCTTGTTAGTTTGCATATTTCTTTCAAGTCTTATGAGAACGAAACCGTTCTTTTTTTTGTAATCTTGTCCTTTTTTTCACATACTTTACAAAGGTTGAAGCACGCGTTATACCACAACAATGTGAAATCTATCAGATGGACGACAGTATCCCATTTTTTCAATTATATAATTATGCTAATGTTATGTTCACAGCACACGTGACGCCCGTAACCATGACAACGTCCAATCCCCAAGTGGTGACAGTTCTGAAGAACGTGTGTCAAAAGCTAGGGGAGGGACCGCACTGGGATATTAGCACCCAGTCACTGTACTTCGTGGACATCGACGGGCAGAGGGTACACCGCTACAACGCTGCCACTGGTCAGCATGACTCTAAACTTCTTGGTGAGAAGATTGATATTATAGTATGTGTGTGTGTGTGTGTGTGTGTGTGTGTGTGTGTGTGTGTGTGTGTGTGTGTGTGTGTGTGTGTGTGTGTGTGTGTGCCACTGGAACCAAGCGACTCCCCCTCCCTCCCCCTCCCCCCCTCAGATCCAGACTCAACCCAAACCTCTGCTCTAACGACCAGGTGTCCCACGATGAAACGATATGTTTACTTTAGTGAGCAGTTTTTATAAGTTTTTGTTTCAACTTGTTGGGCTTCTGTGTAAGCATGTGGCTGTATTGTTATGTTTGTGCATATGAATATTATTTCGTTTAAACCAGACGACCAGGTGAGCTTGGTAGTTCCGCGCAAGTCTGGAGGCTTCGTAGTGGGCCTGGGTCACACGCTGTCACAGCTGGACTGGAGCACGGGCACCGCCTCCGTCATTCAGGAAGTGGAACACGACCAACACAGCCGTTTCAACGACGGCAAATGCGACGCCAAGGGCAGACTCTGGGCAGGTCAGTTTGAAAGGATACTATTAATCCGAGCCTTTTGTAGAGGTTTCAGGTGAATGTCATTACTGCACACCCTGGACCCTAATCTAGACACACCCTGGACCCTCATCTAGACACACCCTGGACCCTCATCTAGACACACCCTGGACCCTCATCTAGACACACCCTGGACCCTCATCTAGACACACCCTGGACCCTCATCTAGACACACCCTGGACCCTCATCTAGACACACCCTGGACCCTCATCTAGACACACTCTGGACACTCATCTAGACACACCCTGGACCCTCATCTAGACACACCCTGGACCCTCATCTAGACACACCCTGGACCCTCATCTAGACACACCCTGGACCCTCATCTAGACACACCCTGGACCCTAATCTAGACACACACAGCAATTAATTGAATCAAAGGAAAAATGCACGAACCGAAAGTGGAAGCGATACATCTCATTTTCAACCAAATATCATATTTCTTTAAAGAGCACGTCTATAAGCTTTCCTTGTTGTGCTCCATTTACTAATTGATTGTATGCAACTTTGTTGTATGTAATTTTGCTGAATAAAATTGTTTAAACCAATTTCAACCAATCCAACGCGGCGGCTGGCTCCCACCCAGTTGGTAACTTTCTCGTGCACTTTGGCCCTGGACTCAGCGCACCAAAGTCACTTGTAAGCCGACAGGTTTAACACTGATGCTCACTTGTTGTTTATCACTGTTGACAGGGACCCTGACCTCAGAGCCAGGTCAAGACTTCACCCAGGGGGGAGGGGCACTGTACACACTAGACCTTGACCGGACAGTGAGGACACAGCTGACAGGACTGACCATCTCCAACGGACTGGCGTGGACAGACGACAACGCTACCTTTTTCTTCGTCGACTCCCGCCCGGGAAACGTCTACGCCTTTGACTTTGACCTGCAGGCCGGGACTATCGGTACGTCTTTATATTAAATGTTATTTGTGTTATTGACCAAAATATGACATTTTACGCGGACCCCGACCAACAATGGCCCAGTGCCCCAAAGACCCAACAACCCCTTGAGCAACAGCCTTACCAACTATGGCGCTGCCACACGATGGCCCAGCCGGGTCTCCAAACCAACTCCATTGCTACTTGACACCAACCCCCAGCTTTGGTGCCTTGGTGGCTGGGAGCTCGAGCGCGACAGACAAACCTCCTTTGCGGCGGCCCCTTTTATTTATTTATCATTACTGTTTTTTTCTCTAAATCATTTAAAGTCAGGGTAACACCCGGGTACATGCCCCTAATGGTTTAACCGTGAGGTCGTTAAGCAACATTTATCATCATTTTACACGGACCGAAACAGTCAGTGTTCCTCCGGGACTGCGCCAGCCAAGATATGTGTAAACTGTCACAATTTGGTCGAATATGTACATACCAGTTATGTATCGATCGATATAAGTTAACATTTCTGTTATTGTTTACGATTGAACGCACACAAATATGCACTCTTTTGTAGTCTCGGCTATCCGCCTAAAATAATGTGAGTTTTAGTCGGACTCTGGTGTCCCATGGCTCAAACAAAGGGTCGACAATCCAATGTTCAATCGGTACATATAAAGAGAAACTTGTCTTCTGCGGACACTTCGAGATGAGAAGACACCTTGCAGCAAAGGACAGCTCCTGTTGACCGTTTGGCTTGAAGTCAATGGAAGTGTCCTTCTTGTTGTGGATTCTTAAATGTTAATTCTGTATTATACCAACTAAGGATGGAATAGGACATTGCTGAAACCAGAAACGAAAGGACACCTGGATTGACAAGACACCCCCACCAAAAGTGCTCGCTTGCAACAGTTGTCGCTAGGCTTAGTTGCTGCACAGGCAAACGTAATTCGGGTAGCTTATTTCACACATTCTGCTACTTGAATGTTCCGCTTTAAAAACAAAAAACAAAAGAGAGAAAAAAGTGTATTTCTTTTCTGCATTCCTTTCAAACTCGATTCAAGACTTCTGTGATTTTGCGAGTTAAATAACTGTTGCGCCTTAGGTGCGAATTAGTCCTTCATAGACGGCTAACCAACAGCATAGTCACACTCCTCGGCAAGGCCTCATGGCAAGCTATATCACTTTTTCAACAGTGAATTCCTTTCAAAAGCATATTTTACACGTGGGAACGACAGATGAACGCTGTGGTTACCAGGGTTGAGGGGCATGAACCGAAAATGGATGCCACCCAAACGGGAGAGGAGAAACCGCGGGGTTTGATTCGTTGAAATCACAACACATTTCAATATCAACCAATCTAACACTACGGCTGGCTCCCACCCGGTTGGTAACTTTCTCGTGTACATCGGCCCTCGTGACCCAATCGTGCGTGAGGCTTGATTAGAGGGAATTCAAAGTCTTTGCTGTGACATTGAGTAGTCTTTATACAGACCCACTTACTATGCCTTCACTCAAAATGTCTTCTACTTTGAAAAATGGTACTAAGGTAATAAGTTGCCTCAAATGGTCTAAATAATGGTGAAGTTTGCCGAGTATCATCGCTACTTGAGGGGGCCCGGTAGCTGAGTCGGTAGAGCACTGAACTTGTAATCCTAAGGTTGCAGGTTCGAATCCGGACCGGGCCGGACACGGGTCAACTTTATGTGCAGACCAAAAAGACCTCGGTTGTTTTGCCATAGGTGCAGGTGGCTGAATACACCTAAACACGCATACACCTGGGAAGCGCGACTCTGTTGCTGCTAGCTTTCCACTGGGAGGAAGCGACCCGAATTTCCGAGCGATAGGACAATAAAGTAATGAAAGTGAAAATGAAAATGACTTTTCCGCTGTGTGCAGACAGTGAGCGGACGGTGAAGCAGGTAGGGGGAGACAACGCCGTCGTCGCTGGAGCAGTGCCCGACGGAATGACCATCGACACGGACAACAAACTGTGGGTCGCGCTCTACGGAGGGGGCGCTGTCATTAGACTTGACCCACACACAGGTATAGATTCATTGGTTTAAACGAAGTTGTATTCTGAAAATACAGTCCTAATGTATTAAAGATCAATCAATCAATCAATCAATCTATACATTAATCCATCCATCCATCCATCAATCAATCAATCAATCAATCAATCAATCAATCAATACATTAATCAATCCTTCTTGCCCTTGGGGTTTAGCATCAAACTACCGAATTCTGAAGAAAACGCAAAACTTCTTCTACTGATGATGTATAAGACCTTGCTGATGTTGCTGAACATTATTTATCCATGGCAACATTGATATAAAAGTGCTTGATTTATTATTAGATCTTCCTTAATTGATCCAGCGTAATACTAAATGTATCGATATAGATACAATAAAGATGTTCCGACAAACAAAACAAAACACGCCCTCAATGTTCATAATAACAATGTAACGCTAGCCATCGCAATTCGCCTTTTGCATCAACAACAGGGAACAAAATATCACGTCCAGAAATGCAATTCTGTAATATTCTTCCTTTCTTCTTTGCTGTGACAGAAGGTCAACACAGCTCGTGTGTTTCTTACTTCTTTATTCAACTTGGCACATGGTTCTATGGCGGTTGGGTGCTGACGGAAGAGCCCTGATTCCCAGAGTGCATTTTACTAAAATAGTATGTGTCAAACATGGATCGGAATATGATCGGAAGATTAAGGTCATTGATACAACATTTTCCATTTCACATTTTCAGGCACAGTTTTGCAGAAAGTGGATCTTCCTGCCTCGAAGACGTCCTCGGTGAGTTGGGGCGGCACGAACCTGGATGAGCTGTACGTCACCACAGGATACAGCGCCAGTGAGCCGTTGTCCGGGTCCTTGTTCAAGATCACCGGCCTGGGGGCCAGAGGGAGGCCTGCCAATGTCTTTGAGGGATGAGCAACTCCCAAGGGCGAGAAAGAGGTGTACCAGTATTAGCAACAACACACATCTCGTGCGGACACTGATAGGCGCGTGCACGACCACACACACTCGCTCGCTCGCACGCACGCACGCAAGCACGCGCACACACATACATACAGACAGACAGACAGTAAGACAGACATAAATCTGTATAAAGTTCACCTTGTTATACACAGTTGTCCAAACAAATATTGCACCAAAATTCAAACCTCAACTAAAATAATCATTCCCTTTGCCATTAGGGGCATTGGTATTATACGTTTTTGTTAGGTTAATGTGTGGGTACCCTTGCTTTCACGGCGGTCACGTGACCACAGGCAGAGAAATCTTTGATTTGAAACGTGTGTTAGATAGCCAAGTGAAGTGCATTTAATGGCATAGAATGGTTAAATGAAATGATACGAGAAACAATGTTTAAGCTGGGGCACAACATTTGGAAAATTATTTTGTTGTTTACATAGTTTTGTTTGTTTGTTAAAATCCAAGAGAGAATTGTGCATTGTAATTTTGTAAATAAACAGATCACCGACAGTTCTCCAAATACTGACCTGAAATTGTAATGTAGTCACATGATCTCACACACCCACACCGACACACACACACACACCGACACACACACACGCACGCACGCCCACAAGTACGCACAAGTACACACACGCAAGCACGCACACATACACACACGCACGCACTCACACGCAAACCCACAGACGCACGCACGCACTCGCACACACACGCATGCACGCACGCATGCACACACACACACACACACACACACACACACACACACACACACACACACACACACACACACACACACACACACACACTATCTATACATATAGATACTGACTCAAATATTGTAGAAGAGTTTATTTTGGGCATGGGAAAACAACATTTTGAACACACATGCAACTGCCATTCTGAAAAGTATGAAGAACATTTTTTTTTCGGACGATTCTTCCGCTTTGCTAGGAGACGTTTGTTCATAAGTAACGACAGCAGAAATATTTTTGTTTGCAAGATATGTGTGTGTAATGTTTGGAAATACAAGGAACACACCGTGTGTTTCTTTCTAACAACAAATTATAAAGTATGTAATGTTTTCTCTCCTATTCTAGAAAGCAAGCGCAAATAAATGTTGAAGACACTTGGCTAACAATTCAAAGAAATGCGTGCAAAACATAAGAACCTGCAAAGAAAACCTGATGCACTCGTCCTGGTAACAAGAGCGCAACACCATATTGAAGCATTTATAACTACTTCTCCATTCCCGGGTACACTACATTGGGTGTGCACGTTAAAGATCCCACGATTGACAAAAGGGTCTTTCCTGGCAAAATTGCTTAGGCACAGTTAATAATTGTCTACCTATACCCGTGTGACTTGGAATAATAGGCCGTGAAAGGTAAATATGCGCCGAAATGGCTGCAATCTACTGGCCGTATAAAATTTCATCTCACACGGCATCACTGCAGAGCGCCTAGAACTGTACCCACGGAATATGCGCGATATAAGACTCGTTGATTGATTGATTGATTCCCTTCAATTAGAAAAACAATACAAAAAGAAAGAGACAATCACTTAACTGCGTATATCAGCGACACCACTGAATGCAGATTGTCTTCGTACCAGATTGTATCAGGTAAACGAGCAGAAAGAAGCAATACTGAAGCCAAGGTGAAAAATACTTCACAAAAAAAGTAACAAAAGGAAACCATCCTGCTAAATATTATGTCAAGCAAAATCAAACAAATTACGATACATACTAAACTTGCACATGAAATAAACAAACGCACACTAATCGGTGAAAGACTTTCAACAACATAATTATGGTACTAGCTCTATGCCTACAATGCCAATCAGAAGTTATTAACTTTGTTCCGTACTGTCTTAGTCGTTAGAAAGTGTGGTTTAGAACACAAACCGAGATTCTGATTTTCTTTCGCGACTTTATTAAAGGCTGCCATATTCGTAGCGTTCATTAATTAATTCATATTGCTTACATGTGCCAATAATGTTATAAAACTGTACCAAAGGGGATATAATAACGATTGGCTGTAGCTTTCGAACACAGAACAAATTATTTCAGTATTGCAAAGTGGTGTTGATAGTGTCGAATGTAAACAGAACAGTCTCAAACGCCATCTTTGGTTTACGAAACGTCACGAAGTGACGTCAACGGTCTAAAAATAGCCCAAGTCCTAGAGAACTGTTGCTAAACAATGCATGCAATAAATAATTAATTATTTCTCGTAATTGGTAAGGACTTCAAACCTAAAACTTTGCAGGAAGCTTAATTTATACATCCCCGCAACGATGGGAAAAGCCCTGGAAGTAATTAAGCTAATTAAATAGGACTATGTCAGCCTTTAAGTAAATCACAAATAATGGGTTTACATACACAAACATGTTCACATCGACATCCACACCCAATCACAAATGTGACACGCACACACTGGCAGATTGCAGACTCCACTCTCACGCACATGATATATACGCATGAGAACGCAAACACACTCGCGCGCCTGTGCACACAGACATACACAGACTTACAAACACACACACACGCACGCAGGCACCTACACATACACACACATACGCACACTCACACTCTCATGAAGGCACACAATCGCACACACACTCACGCACACACAAACACGCACCTACACACATACACACACACACACACACACACACACACACACACACACACCCACCCACACACAATCACACACACACGCGCACACACATACCAGCACGCCTGAAAGAAACAAACACACACAGGCACACACACACAAGCGGGCGCGCACATACACAACACAAACTCATATGTGTACACAGACACACAAAGACACACACACGTAGGTATACCCCCCCCTACACACACACACACAGACACCCACGCGCGAACACACCCACACAAACACACACACACACGAGCGTACACACACACACACACACACGCACACGCACACACACACACACACACACACACACACATACACACACACACACACACACACACACAAATACACACACCACGTTTCTATCGCAACACTCATGCATGCATACCAACGTCGCCGCAGGCACAAAAGCGTGACGTCCCCAACCACCATAATCATAAGTGATTGTACTCTCCCTGACATGTCAAGGAATACATTATTGGTCGGATCAGAAGATGGTACAACATAAAACGACAGGAACAAGGGATGCTAATCCATTCAGAAAGATATTCAAGACAATTCCAAGAAGTACGGAGTCATGTTTCGCGACATGAATTTCACGTCGGTATAGTATGATTTGTTCATGACATTGCCAAGAAGTACGGAGTCACCTTTTACAACATGAAATTCATGTCGCTATAATCTTTTACAAACCAAAAAGTTTATTCATGACAATGCCAAACAAATATAGTGTCACTTTTCGCAACATGAAATTCATGTCGCTATAATCTTTTCCAGCGTATTTTCATGACAATGCTAAGAAATACGGTGTCACCTTCTGCAACATGAAATTCATGTCGCAATAATCTTTTCCATACAAAAAAGTATATTCATGACAATGCCAAGAAATACAGTGTCACCTTTCGCAACATGAAATTCATGTCCGTATATTTTTCTTTTCATACAGTCACCTTTTCCAACATGCAATTCATGCCGCTTTAAACTGGTCCATATCACATGTTATTTTCATGTCAATACCAGGATGTACGAACATAAATTTCATGTCCACACGTTATGATTTTTCATGACAACGTCAGCAAGTATATATTCACCCGTATGAACATGAAATTCATGTTGGTAGAGGCGTTCTTCGTAACAGCTAAACTCTGATTCCACTTCCTATTTCCCCCTGCGTTTGACTCTTTGTGCATTGATAACATTTCTTTAAGTTAATAAGCATAGCACTCCTGTGTGTTGCCATTGTTTTGTTTTGTTTTGTTTTAAAGCATTAACTGAGGTGTATACTACTTCTACAGTGTGTATCATTATCGAAGCATTTATCGTCTCGTAATCAAGAGTAGATTCTTTCTTTCTTTCTTTATTTGGTGTTTAACGTCGTTTTCAACCGTTCAAGGTTATATCGCGACGGGGAAAGGGGGGGGGGGGGGGGGGGGGGGATAGAGCCACTTGTTAATTGTTTCTTGTTCACAAAAGCACTAATCAAAAAATTGCTCCAGGGGAAGAGTAGATGCAAGAGAATTATAACAGTGCACGACATAGTGTTACTTCTTTTTCTAGACTTGAAATCCTAGTGCTTGTTACCGGTATTTGTTTCATTATATTGTGTAGACTTTCTGAGTTATTTTGTTGGTATTGCACACCTGTTCTTCAAGATCCACTGCAGTTATCATGATAATAGACCCCCCCCCCCCCCCCCCCCCCCCGTTGGTTTAGACTCCCTCGTCTTTATTTCCCCCAATTCTGATCAACGCGTTATAATTGTCCCAAGTACGATCAATCTGTTTTAATTTGTTCTGCAAGATCAGACGAACCCGTTTTAAATGTTCCAAACTTCACTGTTGATATGGAAACAAGTTCAGATTCTTGTTCCCGTTAAAACTTACTCGTTTTAATTGATCCCACGTTCGGAGTAACCCGTTTCTTAATAAAAAAAAAATTAAAAAAGGATTCCCGAGTATATTTTCACTGATGTTTTTCCTTCTTCGAATTGCATCGGCTCCCGGGTATTGACACTGATTACGTCACTTCCTGCCGCACGTTCCAGACCAAAGATTTTCGGTCTGGAAGGGCGAGAAATCTGCGTCCGTGTTCACAGTTTGCCCGAGGAGGTTGCTGAGAACCTACGCAGACGCACTTTGCATTGAAATCATAGTCCGTGACGCACAACGCAATGGCGTCATTTCTGCTGCCAAATATCTCTCTTCCGGTCACGCGCTTGTGAGCATCTCTGACGCACATTGTGTTTGGGGAACTGACCATTACAAAATGTTGAGCAACAGTAACGTGTTTTTCTCTCTACCACAGCCGACGAGTGTTGCTTATACTCTGAATTCAAACACCACCACGGCGATATCCACAATGACGTCACTAGCACTTCTCAGTACGCAACTAGGGCCACAACGTCATCACTTACAAACCACGTCACAACCTCACATCTCCGTAGTGCCCGTTTCCATGGGGATCATAGGCAAGGCGCTCATGATAGGAACCGTATGCATTCGCTGCAGCCTCCTGTTTTCTCTGGCAACCATGGTAACGGACATCTTTCTGCTGTAGTTCTTGTAGATGACGGAATCCTGGGCTCGCTTGACCACGGTCACGTTCTCCAGGTTCTTGGGGCTGTGGCGATAGCGGGGTTCGATGGGCTGAAGGATTCGGATGCTGCCCCACCTCTTGAGGAAAGCCAGGACCGCCACCACCCACATGCAGATGATGATCCCGAGGATGACGACCTCCTCTGGCTGGATTGTGTGCAGAACTGCAGCGAGAAGAGAAAGAGGGTGTGAGCATTTCATGGTGAAAGAGGGTGTGAGCATCTCATGGTGAAAGAGGGTGTGAGCATCTCATGGTGAAAGAGGGTGTGAGCATCTCATGGTGAAAGAGGGTGTGAGCATCTCATGGTGAAAGAGGGTGTGAGCATCTCATGGTGAAAGACAAGAGCAGGAGGCAAACTGCAGATATAGTATATAAGCATTTCTTGATACAATGTACATGTGAGAGAGAGAGAGAGAGAGACAGAGAGAGAGAGAGAGAGAGAGAGAGAGAGAGAGAGAGAGAGAGAGACACACACACACCCACCCACACACACAGACAGAGAGAGAGACAGAGAGAGAGAGAGATAGAACCTATTGTTCGCAAACAGACTCTAAAGGCAATACAGCGCCTAAAAAGGCAATACAGCGCCTAAAAAGGCATTTTCTGTGCGTAGAAAGTAGCTAAGTAGCTGAGGTCTATGTATAGCCATGGCTCCATTTCACCGCCCACCCAACAGGACTTCCGTCCTATTTCACCAACCGGAAATCAAATTCTATTGCTCTCCCCACGGAGTCACGCATTCGCAGAGGTAAAGCGCGTGTCCAAAATATCAGCAAGAGGAAACGCCGTCCATAGAAAAACAGCTCATGTCTTCAGGGGTTTACTGTACGCGTAAACACGCTGTGTTTGAAGGTACTGAATGAAGAAAAAGAGCTAATGTATTTAAGGTTATCTTTACAAGTGTATTCACTTTGCTTTCGAAGATTCTGTATAGTGAAAAAGAGATTATGGTTTGGGGGATACTGTGCGAGTTTACACACTATTATTGAAGGTATTGAACCGCGGCAAGAGAGCTTAGTTCGAGAATGTTAATTTTACATGGACATATTCACTAGAATGCAATTGCATATACTAAATACCCCCCGCGGGTTGGGGGGAAGAATTTACCCGATGCTCCCCAGGCCGGACTTCGGTATTGCATTTCAGCTTGGTGGCTTAAAAATTAATTAATGACTTTGGTCATTAAAAATCTGAAAATTGTAAAAACAATAATATGTTTTTAAAACGATCCAAATTTACGTTCATCTTATTCTTCATCATTTGCTGATTCCAAAAACATATAAATATGTTATATTCGGATTAAAAACAAGCTCTGAAAATTAAAAATATATTAATTATAATTAAAATAAAATTTCCGAAATCGATTTAAAAACAATTTCATCTTATTCCTTGTGGGTTCCTGATTCCAAAAACATATAGATGTGATATGTTTGGATTAAAAACACGCTCAGAAAGTTAAAAAGAATAGAGATAAAGAAAAGCGTGCTATCCTTCTCAGCGCAACTACTACCCCGCTCTTCTTGTCAATTTCACTGCCTTTGCATCGAGCGGTGGACTGACGATGCTACGAGTATACGCTCTTGCTGTAAAATGCAGTGAGTTCAGTTTCATTCTGTTAGTTCGACAGCTTGACTAAATGTTGTAATTTCGCCTTACGCGACTTGTTGTCTTTGTGTTATTACGCCGGTTAGAAGTGTGCGGTTGCTGTTGTTGTTGGTTGTGGTGATGGTGTTGGTGGTGGTAGCGTTGCCTTGCGTTGTGTGTGTGTGTGTGTGTGGTGTGTGTGTGTGTGTGGTGTTGTGTGCGCGTGTATGTGCCTGTGTGTGTGTGTGGTGTGTGTGTGTGTGTGTGGTGTGTGTGTGTGTGTGTGTGTGCCTGTGTGTGTGTGTGCAGTGTGTGTGTGTGTGTGTGTGTGTGTGTGTGTGTGTGTGAGTGTGTGTGTGTTCGTTCGTTCTCCGACTCTCTCTCTCACTCACTCTCTCTACCCCCCCCCCCCTCACACACACACACATCTCCCCCTTTTCACTCATCCCTCACCTTTCGCGGAACTTTGTAGGGCTGTGCCGTTGGTGACTGTTGTGCCGTTGTTGGTGGTCTTGTTGTCGTAGCCACGGTAGAGAGCACTGAGGATGGGGCTTATCGACACCATCAAGAACCTACCATGCCCCCCGGGGGGAACGACCCCCGCCCTTGCATGGAATGTTAGGGGGAAAAAGAATGAAGAAATACTGCAGTGTGGGCTGATGAGTCGTTCCAATCCTCTGCGAGTGTCCGGCTGTGTCACAATAAACGGGGACAACTTTATATTGTCAACGTGCGGTGAAAAGTTTAAAGTAAAATTTCACAAGAATGTTACCCGGGCGGGGACAATCCGCCTCCTTCGTTTATTTGGAGTGCCGTTGGGGCAAATAAGAACAGACACAATGCTTCAGTTCACACAGCTTGAGCGATGAGTTGTTCCAAATTGTTTAATTCTGTTGAGTATAGTAAGACATATTCTAGGTGATTTCAAAACGATTATTTGGTCCAAACTGTCGACACTTTGTGCATGAAATGAAATGTGTCAACATACATGCATAAGTCAATGCTGACACTGAACTCGGACAAGTTTCAAGTTAGATATTTTTTTGAGGTCCCGGTCTCTAACACTAAGTTGCTCAGTCTTTTTTGTCGCGTTTGGTCACTGATTTTGTGGGACTTGTTTAGTCTGAAGAAAAGCACGAATTTACACAGAGGCCGGACAGAACAGGTGAAGCATCCTCCTTTGAAATGTAAGTGGTTCTCTTTTTCCAGACAACTCAATTTAATCAACGGTCAATCTCTAAAGTTGTAAGTGTCTCGCTTATAAAAACAGCTAGTCGAATGTTTCCCTCTTCTACGAAGTTCACCCAAGATAGAAGCTCCTAACTGTTTCTGCTTTCCGACAAGCACCTTACAAATGGCGCACTCTGCAGCTGCATGTATTCCTTTTTATGCCCCAAGACGGTTCGGTTGTCCGCTTTCGTGAAGTAAAACAAGTTCGCGCAAAGTTTTCAATTATCTGTGCTTCCACGAATTCTAAGCCACACAAATCACTTGTATTCGTGGAAAAAGGCGCTGCCTTGTCAAGACAAAGAATCCACATGGGAAGATAATGGCTTCTCTGTCGCAGCAAGCACAGCCACCTAATGTCACCGTCGTCTCCGGTAAATATCACTTGTGTCCTTAGCGAAGGTTGCTTTGGATGTTTCACGTCGTCGTAAATGTGTTGCTATCCTGGCAAAAACCCTGTGCTTTGGTGGGCCTTGTCACATCATTTTCGCTGTTTCCGTCGCAAGATGGCGTCGTAACTTCAGATCTTTGTCAGCGGCTTCCTGGTCATCACTGGGCTGCAAGGGTCGCTGATCTGAAACAAACAGAGACAAAGTACATCAATTTGTTTGCTTTGTTTCAAGACAAAGGAGAGAAACCGTTGCTTTGTTTTAAGAAAAAGGAGAGAAACCGTTGCACATTTCAGTGAGTAAAGCCTTGTTATCGGTCCCGTTACTTTTTCTTGTTGCGGCTGCAGCCCATGCTATTGCTAGGAGAAATGCGTGTTACTTAAATGTAATCAAACCCCTTCATTCTGAGCGCAATGTCAATATACTGGTTCAAGTAAGCATGCGAAGTCTGTATGTCTTGTTTTCTACGCCGATATGTCAAACAAATTCCAAGCGAATGTTCATGAACATTAACTAGCAGAAATACAGTTTTCCTCATAGTTTCCTCCCACATACAGGCATATACAGACAGACGGAAACACCCAGACATTGTTTTTTTTAAACAAACAGTAAATATTCTTACTCATTTGCTATGAAAACTACACTCGGTGTCATTCACCCTTGCAACAATCGTATTTGATTGTAGAGAATAACAGCTAACAAGTAGTTCCTGTGAGAATCACACCCGCTAACATTTCACGGTGTGTCATGGACAGATAACAAGCGGGCATTCCAACAAGGCAATTGTTCGCCAAGTTTGTTCTTAGGAAAAAGCGCGCGACTTCCAGAAAGAAGGACGTTTTTGCAGAGACGAACAGAAGAGTTCACAGTGTGACATTTCCAGGTGCAGTGCCCTCGGGTACAATGGTATAATGAAGTGACAATAATGTTCATACTACTTCTTCTTCTTCTTCTTCTGCGTTCGTGGACTGAAACTCCCACGTACACTCGTGTGTGTTTTTTGTACGAGTGGAATTTTACGTGTATGACCGTTTTTTTACCCCGCCATTTAGGCAGCCATACGCCGTTTTCGGAGGAAGCATGCTGGGTATTTTCGTGTTTCTATAACCCACCGAACTCTGACATGGATTACAGGATCTTTTTCGTGCGCACTTGGTCTTGTGCTTGCGTGTACACACGGAGGTGTTCGGACACCGAGGAGAGTCTGCACACAAAGTTGACTCTGAGAAATAAATCTCTCGCCGAACGTGGGGACGAACTCACGCTGACAGCGGCCAACTGGATACAAATCCAGCGCGCTACCGACTGAGCTACATCCCCGCCCTATGTTCATACTAACGCCCTGAAGTCTATTTTCGAGCGTCCAGAGAATTCAGTACAACAGATGTCCTTGTGAGAAGAAACAAAACAAACAAAAAACTCAACACTCAAAAAAAATCTTTAGTGAGTCTCATGTAGTTGTCCCTATTGAAAGAAATTCTGTTCTGCGCTGCTACTTACGATCCATGAATGCGGATCACATTTGGGAAGTTGTCAGTGGGCAAAATCAACAAAAGCCAAACTGAAAGCAGTATTATGTTACGTAATATACTTCGTGGTAGACCAAAAGTACATGACTGATCTGTTGAATCAATGCGCTTGTAATCGCTATCTCTCTCTCTCTCTCTCTCTCTCTCTCTCTCTCTCTCTATCTCTCTCTCTCTCTCTCTTCACTTTTGTTCTCTCTCTCTCTCTCTCTTCCTTTCTCTCTCTTTCTGCTTCTCTCTGAACCTTTATCTCAACCTCTGTCTCTCTCTCTTTCTCTATCTGTCTCTCTCTGCCTTTGTCTTACTCTCTTACTCTCCGTCTCTGGTTCTGTCTCTGTATCTCACTCTATCTCATTCCTTTTTTATTCGACCATGTTTTACTCTGGTATCATACAACAAAAACAGCAGGAGAATCAGCCACAGCAGGAACACCACAAAGGAAACAGAAAGACAGACAGACACACACACACCCACACACACGGAAAGACAGACAGACAGACAGACAGATATGCATTCTTCAATCAACCTCACATCACGTGCCTAAACATTTAATTAAACCTACATTATCTTCACGTCTACGAACAAATCTGTCAACAATGTCCGCCCTTCCACACGAATTAAAGACAAAGCACTCCCATTACTGTTAAACATCGTGCAGTTTGTGCCAAATTTCCGTTCGGCAGATAAAACAAGTTAAGCTGCCAGTTGCAATTAAGCTCTTACCCAGAACATAATCACACTTCATCGTCTATCGCTTATTGCATGCCTGTCGGCGCAGTGGGTAATTAGCCAGACCCGT
>NW_027129153.1:40000-49986 GCF_037325665.1 Littorina saxatilis
CAAACTTCAAGCGTGAAACACAAACAAACATGAAATTAAACGTGCACAAAGATATAAAAACAATTACGGAAATTTTGTCTGATCCGAATCATTTGAATATCATCAACGCGCTAAATTGTGAACGTATAGTTGATTCTTCTACCCCTAACTCCTTACCCACTTGACAGAAAACATTCTCTTCGTCTACCCCTGCTAATAAGTAAATACAAGAGACAACACATGTTTAAAAGATAACTAAAATGTAAGTTCCAGGATTGGTTTGGAGAGAACAAAAAACAAAATGAGGCGTTTTAAGCCCTAATTTATCAGATAATACAGGTAACTTAAAAATGTAGGGTGTTTGCACATGTGTAAAATTGAAAAGATAAAAAGACGATCTTTGATATTAAATACCTGATTTCAATGAGTTCTTTATCAATGCTGTCTATGGTTTTCGTTGGGGCAGGTCAAATTCGGCGAATGACCGCTCTCTCTCTCTCTCTCTCTCTGTCTCTCTCTCTCTCTCTCTCTCTCTGTCTCTCTCTCTCTCTCTCTCTTTTTTTCTGTACAGCTTCCTGTTCACAGCCATCTACTCCAGGCTTAATTAAGAGAAACCTCTTGGTACACATGGCTTCCAAACCCTCTGACTAATGAGGCATGACAACCACTGGTCAATGGCCAAATGCAATCCAAGCATCCCCTCTTTTTGGTTCAAGTCAATTAACTCAAGCGTTAAACAGCATGCAATTTAACACTCGTTGGAACAGGTCAGTCATCGGAGCTACGTTGTGTGAAGAGCGATAAGGCGCAGCTTACTAAGCTCATCCAACACCTTTCAGCTCAAATGCTGCTCCTCGATTGTTCAACAAAAACATGATATGTCGCATTGTGCAGGGTCAACCGCAACAAACTCAAACCGAGCCATTCATACCTAGCTGTATTTGAGTGACTTATATACCCGACATTTTTATTTCTTATTTTTAGCACAGGTGTAGGAAAAATCATGAACCAAAATGTTATTTATTTTCTAATTTAACATTTTTTTTTACAAATATGACCATGGTCTTTTAAACATACAGTGACATTAAACATTGTTATGTTAAAAAAAAGAAAAAAGAAAAAAAGCTTTTGTGCACAAATCAGAAAATACATTGTACATTTTACCTACAGGCCAAACCGTGAGTGTCTGTGGCAAAGCCCGACCCAGGAAATTGCACTGATTTTATATTTAGATCAGAGAGAAATTGTTATCAAGAACAGGCGCTTGCATTTGGATGTGTCCAATGATAGTAGGTTTGGTTGTGATCAATCAGAATAATGTAGGAATAAAAATGTATGACAGTTTAGTATGATGACATGTAATTCACATATGCTGAAATATGATATTATACATCATGTAATATTATTATGGCTGTTGCCATGACCATGAAACCCAACAAAGGTTTAATGTAATGTAATTCAAAATACCAAAACCGAGCACCTATTAATCTCGTCTTTGCGCGTGAAGATTGAGGCCGTCTGCCAGTAGCGGTTAGGTCATACAGTGGAACCCCTCTCTAGCGACCTTTAAAATGTTGACAAAAATCGGTCCTTGTGGAGGAGGGTCCTTACAGAGGGAGGGGGCGGAGTCAGGGGGCCACAAAGAAAGTCAGATTTAAAAAAAAAAAGAAAACAGAGAAGTTTGAGTTGCTGACGACCGTTCTCTCTGAAAGCAAACTGCTTCGATTTCATGTTTGTCCTTGGTGTCCACCAGTTCTGGTGCATGTACTACCCTGGCCAAGTTTCCTCTCAAGACATCAAAGAGACCGCCCCAGTATACTCTACAGCCTCTGGGCGAACCACCTCTCATAGCTAAAACTGGGTCAATGACCCCTGGGAAGAAGGTCAGTGTCTATAAAAATTTTACTCCTAGGCCTGCGGCCAGGGGGGGGGAGTATACCGGTACCATTTGAGAATCAGACCAAATGAGAATTGAACCATTTGAGAACATCCTTTTTTTTCAATCACTACATCGAAGGCCTGCGGCCCGGGGTTCACATGGGTTGGTTTGTTTGTTTGTTTCAAACCCACACCCATATACACACATTTCCCATTTAAACCATTTGTCGGCCCCCTGTCGATATTTATCGACTAAGTTCCTTGTAGGTTTCTTGCTGTAAGTTGTTTGATTTTCTATTTGTTTGTTGGTTTCTTTGGTCATGTGACTGTTTGTTTGTTGGTTGGTTTATTTGATTGATTGCTTCCCTGTTTCTCATGTATTCGAATGTTGTATTATTTAGGAGAAAGGACAGGCTACTTAAACTCAAACTTACCTAACCTGGTTACTGGTGTGTTTTCTTTTTATTTGAAAGGACAGGTTGAAACAAAAGGCGTAGCCTTAAACCTCTTTCCTTGTAAAATATCAATCAATCAATCAATCAATGAGTCTTATATCGCGAATATTCCGTGGGTACAGTTCTAGGCGCTCTGCATATCATCATCATCATAAAGTCATATCATCATCAATTTCCGTCCCTGGTGGATATCTTCTTAGCCCAGAAGCTGCATCGCACCCCCCCCCCCCCTCCCTCCCTCCACCCCAAAGCTCTAACACCCATCCCTGTTTCCTCACTGTCTTGTCGCCACTCCAAATCGTTGTGTCGTGGCATTCTGCCAGCATACAATTTGTTCCTTTCTTCACCCTTCTGTTTCTTCCTCCCCTGCACCAAGCTTCATCGCCTACCCCCACCCCCCCACCCCCCCCCCCCCCCCCACACCCAAACCTCCATCACCCCTCCCTGTTTTCTTGCCACTCCGAATTGATATGTCGTGGCATTCTGCCAGCATACAGTTTGTCCCTCTCTTCTCTCCCCCGTTCCCCCCTGCACCATTTCCCCCCTTCACCTACCCCCCCCCCCCCCCCCTCGTTCGTGATTGTTTTTGTCTGATGGCCAGACATTGCATCATGGTGAGAGCCACTAATTGAGGATAGCTGGCGAGAGTCAGGAGGCATTCTGCAAAGCAGTGCGCCCCAGGACATTCGTTGCGTGAGGCTGCGGCATCTGCCTGTATTGCACACAGCTTCAACTGGTGCAAGGGAGCTTGTTTTAATCGACCCACATGTCGTATGAATGTATAACCACAGCACGTATGAATGTATAAACACAACACCGCGAAGTATCCAGTATCTATATGGCCCTGAAATTATTAAACAAGTCGCGTAAGGCGAAATTACTACATTTAGTCAAGCTGTGGAACTCACAGAATGAAACTGAACGTAGTCCGCAGCTACTGCAAAAGGCAGTGAAAGTGACGAGCCTGTTTGGCGCGGTAGCGGTTGCGCTGTGCTTCATAGCACGCTTTACTGTACCTCTCTTCGTTTTAACTTTCTGAGCGTGTTTTTAATCCAAACATATCATATCTATATGTTTTTGGAATCAGGAACCGACAAGGAATAAGATGTGTTTTTAAATTGATTTCGAAAATTTAATTTTGATCATAATTTTTAATATTTTTAATTTTCAGAGCTTGTTTTTAATCCGGATATAACATATTTATATGTTATTGGAATCAGAATATGATGAAGAATAAAATAAAAGTAATTTTGGATCGTTTTATAAAAAAATAATTTTAATTACTATTTTCAGATTTTTAATTTGTAAGCCTCCATGCTGAAATGCAATACCGAAGTCCGGCCTTTGTCGAAGATTGCTTGGCCAAAATTTCAATCAATTTGATTGAAAATTGAGGGTGTGACAGCGCCGCCTCAACTTTTACAAAAAGCCGGATATGACGTCATAAGATACATTAATCGAAAAAATGAAAAAAAACCAGGAACTCTCATGTCAAATTTCATAAAGATCGGTCTAGTAGTTTAGTCTGAATCGCTCTACACACACACACACACACATACAGACAGACAGACACACACACACACACACACACACACACATACACCACGACCCTCGTCTCGATTCCCCCTCTATGTTAAAACATTTCGTCAAAACTTGACTAAATGTAAAAACACAATCTAATGTAAACGAATAAAGAATATATGTCTACCACAAAACCCGAAAGAATCATGTGTTTGCATGGACATGGTAACAGCCAGTATAAATGTAAGCACACAATAAATGAAACTTCTTCGCGAGAAAAAAAAGCTAGTTATCTGCATAACAAAATCCAAAAGTGGTCTATTGTCGGGACCCTTACCCTATTGATCACCTATACAACCATGACAATTCAAGTGTATATGTAAAAGAACAAGGCCATTATGTCAGCCTGAAAATATGAACGTATCAGGCATCAATACGACATCCGAACGAACAGTCTCTGTTTCAAAAGCCTTATTGCATATTATTAATTCTATGTAACCGAGGGATATGCACGTGGCTTCGCACCATGCTGATGTCGATACATTTCTCTATCATTCTCTTTCTCTCTTTCTCTCTCTCTCTCTCTCTCTCTCTCTCTCTCTCTCTCTCTCTCTCTCTCTCTCTCCCTTTACCCTTCACCGTGTGTGTGTGTGTGTGTGTGTGTGTGTGTGTGTGTGTGTGTATCCCTATCTGTCTCTATCACCCTCTCTCTCTTTGTCCCTATTTCTGTCTGTCTGTGTCCCTGAAAGTCCCAACTACGCTGTTGGCTGCGAAGACCACATATGCAATTCGTGTGGGCTGCGCTGGAAAACAACAACATTATTATGTGCTATTTCCTATGGGTAATTTCAATCAATCAATCAATATGAGGCTTATATCGCGCGTATTCCGTGGGTACAGTTCTAAGCGCAGGGATTTATTATTTTATTTTTAAAATTTTTTATTTTATGCAATCTATATCGCGCACATATTCAAGGCGCAGGGATTTATTTATGCCGTGTGAGATGGAATTTGTTTTACACAATACATCACGCATTCACATCGGCCAGCAGATCGCAGCCATTTCGGCGCATATCCTACTTTTCACGGCCTATTATTCCAAGTCACACGGGTATTTTGGTGGACATTTTTTATCTATGCCTATACAATTTTGCCAGGAAAGACCCTTTTGTCAATCGTGGGATCTTTAACGTGCACACCCCAATGTAGTGTACATGAAGGGACCTCGGTTTTTCGTCTCATCCGAAAGACTAGCACTTGAACCCACCACCTAGGTTAGGAAAGGGGGGAGAAAATTGCTAACGCCCTGACCCAGGGTCGAACTCGCAACCTCTCGCTTCCGAGCGCAAGTGCGTTACCACTCGGCCACCCAGTCCGAATTTGTCGGTTAAATACAGCAGGCTAAGTCATGTCCTGCTATTAATCTGGTGATGTAACTCCTGTGCTCTGGTGCACGAACCAAAATTGGGTGCCACCCAAACGGGAGAGAACAAACCGCGGCGTCTGATTCGTTGAAATCACAACAAATCTCAATTTCAACCAATCCAATACCTTGGCTGGCTCCCACCCGGTTGGAAACTTTCTCGTGCACCTCAACCCTGGTTGGTTTGTGGTTGGTGATGTTGTGGTTGGTGATGTTGTGGTTGGTGATGTTGTGGTTGGTGATGTTGTGGTTGGTGATGTTGAGGTTGGTGATGTTGGGGTTGGTGATGTTGGGGTTGGTGATGTTGAGGTTGGTGATGTTGTGGTTGGTGATGTTGGGGTTGGTGATGTTGTGGTTGGTGAGGTTGTGGTTGGTGATGTTGAGGTTGGTGATGTTGGGGTTGGTGATGTTGTGGTTGGTGATGTTGAGGTTGGTGATGTTGTTGTTGGTGATGTTGTGGTTGGTGATGTTGGGGTTGGTGATGTTGTGGTTGGTGATGTTGTGGTTGGTGATGTTGTGGTTGGTGATGTTGGGGTTGGTGATGTTGTGGTTGGTGATGTTGTGGTTGGTGATGTTGGGGTTGGTGATGTTGGGGTTGATGATGTTGAGGTTGGTGATGTTGTGGTTGGTGATGTTGGGGTTGGTGATGTTGGGGTTGGTGATGTTGTGGTTGGTGATGTTGAGGTTGGTGATGTTGTGGTTGGTGATGTTGTGGTTGGTGATGTTGGGGTTGGTGATGTTGAGGTTGGTGATGTTGTGGTTGGTGATGTTGAGGTTGGTGATGTTGTGGTTGGTGATGTTGTGGTTGGTGATGTTGAGGTTGGTGATGTTGGGGTTGGTGATGTTGTGGTTGGTGATGTTGTGGTTGGTGATGTTGGGGTTGGTGATGTTGTTGTTGGTGATGTTGTGGTTGGTGATGTTGAGGTTGGTGATGTTGTGGTTGGTGATGTTGTGGTTGGTGATGTTGAGGTTGGTGATGTTGTGGTTGGTGAAGTTGAGGTTGGTGATGTTGTGGTTGGTGATGTTGTGGTTGGTGATGTTGGGGTTGGTGATGTTGAGGTTGGTGATGTTGGGGTTGGTGATGTTGTGGTTGGTGATGTTGTGGTTGGTGATGTTGTGGTTGGTGATGTTGTGGTTGGTGATGTTGGGGTTGGTGATGTTGGGGTTGGTGATGTTGTGGTTGGTGATGTTGAGGTTGGTGATGTTGGGGTTGGTGATGTTGAGGTTGGTGATGTTGGGGTTGGTGATGTTGTGGTTGGTGATGTTGAGGTTGGTGATGTTGGGGTTGGTGATGTTGTGGTTGGTGATGTTGGGGTTGGTGATGTTGTGGTTGGTGATGTTGTGGTTGGTGATGTTGGGGTTGGTGATGTTGTGGTTAGTGATGTTGTGGTTGGTGATGTTGGGGTTGGTGATGTTGGGGTTGGTGATGTTGTGGTTGGTGATGTTGAGGTTGGTGATGTTGGGGTTGGTGATGTTGAGGTTGGTGATGTTGGGGTTGGTGATGTTGTGGTTGGTGATGTTGAGGTTGGTGATGTTGGGGTTGGTGATGTTGGGGTTGTTGATGTTGTGGTTGGTGATGTTGGGGTTGTTGATGTTGGGGTTGGTGATGTTGGGGTCGGCATGATGAGACGATAGAAATAAGAGACCACTCTCAGGCTGGCAACGTGACAGGCAACAAATCACTCGATACACTTGTTCAGTGTCTTTGTAAACGAACGATTTAATCTTAACCCATATTAACCTCATTCTTCCACAAGCCTCAACGCATAATCGATACATACACAAGTGATTTCCGATCAACTGAGTGCACCAACGAAATAGGAAATCTTTCTTCCCAACACAGCTGCTGCCAACCCTATCCATTTGGCTTAGTCGCGCTCATCAACTCACTTTTTGCCTGAAGCCAACGGGTCAAGAAGTGTGATGAACGCTTTCTCGGCTCTAAGGCAGAAAGGCCAATAACTAGCTCGGATCTCTTGAAAGGGAAGCGTGTGACTAAGATCTGATGGGCTTACACGTTGGTCAGTCTTTCTTTGAAAGATGAGATCCTCTCTCTTTTTCTCCATGGAAATCTGTCTGCATATTCCCAGCGAAGCTGGAGGTATCCCGTGAACGCTATACTGTAATCGACTTGAGAAATGTGCATACCGAATAATACATGATAAAGAAGGATTCTTTGTGCCCGGCTACGTGCTACAGGTGGAGATGGAAGTTCACCAAAAATTGGGACCATACTAACAAAAATACGGTGGGTGCAATAGTCGCCCCCATTTTTTCAGCAAACGCCACCCAAGGCCGTTTTGGACGGGTAGAAATTCCGTAGTTTCCAAGTCTATGGATAAAGCTCGCGTAAGAAGAATACGTCACGGTCGAAAGTCTTTGACGTCAATTAATGCATCATGACGTCATGCCTCACTGAAGTCTTTCTCTCTCGCGCAGTGTGTGTGTTTGTGTTTATTTTGTGCACATGTGTTAGTGTTACTGTGTGTGTGTGTGTGTGTGTGTGTGTGTGTGTGTGTGTGTGTGTGTGTGTGCGCACGCGTGCTTGAGTCTGTACTCGTATGTGTGTGGTGTGTGTGTGTATTTGTGTGTGTGTGTGTGTGTGTGTGTGCGCACGCGTGCATGAGTCTGTACTCGTGTGTGTGTAAATGTGTGTGTGGGTATAAGTGTATGTGTGTGCGTGTATGTGTGTTTGTTTGTAAAGGTATGTATGTCCGTCTGTCCATATGTGCGTATGGGTGTGTGTTTTGTGTGTATGAAGTTTTTTGTGAGAGTGAGTGAGTGCGTGTTAGTGAGTGTGGGTGTGTGTGTGTGTGTTTGAGAGAGAGAGAGTGTGTGTGTGAATGTGTGTGTGCATGAGTTTGTGTGTATGTTTGTGTTTGTATGAGTGTGTATATGTGTTTGTTTGTAAAGGTGTGTGTGTCCGACTGTCTATGTGCGTATTTGTTTGTGCGTATGTACAGTGTGTGTGTGTGTGTGTGTGTCTGTTTGTATAAGAGAGAGAGAAAGATAGAGAGAGTGGGTGGGTGTTTGTATGTGTGTGTGTGTGCGTAAGTGTGTGTGTGTGTGTGTGTGTGTTCGTGTGTGTTTGAGAGAGAGAAAGAGAGAGAGAGTAAGAGAGAGGTTTGTCTTTCGCTGGGGTATGCAGTGCCTTGGCGTTGCACATCTACTTAATCCCAGCGAAGCTGGAGGTATCCCGTGAACGCTATACTGTAATCGACTTGAGAAATGTGCATACCGAATAATACATGATAAAGAAGGATTCTTTGTGCCCGGCTACGTGCTACAGTTGGAAATGGAAGTTCACCAAAAATTGGGACCATACTAACAAAAATACGGTGGGTGCAATAGTCGCCCCCATTTTTTCAGCAAACGCCACCCAAGGCCGTTTTGGACGGGTAGAAATTCCGTAGTTTCCAAGTCTATGGATAAAGCTCGCCTAAGAAGAATACGTCACGGTCGAAAGTCTTTGACGTCAATTAATGCATCATGACGTCATGCCTCCCTGTAGTCTTTCTCTCTCGCGCAGTGTGTTTGTGTTCATTTTGTGCACATCATGCCACATGTGTTAGTGTTACTGTTTGTGTGTGTGTGTGTGTGTGTGTGTGTGTGTGTGTGTGTGTGTGTGTGTATTTGTGTGTGTGTGTGTGTGTGTGTATTTGTGTGTGTGTGTGTGTGTGTGCGCACGCGTGCATGAGTCTGTACTCGTATGTGTGTGGTGTGTGTGTGTGTGTATTTGCGTGTGTGTGTGTGTGTGTGTGCGCACGCGTGCATGAGTCTGTACTCGTGTGTGTGTAAGTGTGTGTGGGCATAAGTGTATGTGTGTGCGTGTATGTGTGTTTGTTTGTAAAGGTGGGTATGTCCGTCTGTCCATATGTGCGTATGGGTGTGTGTTTTGTGTGTATGAAGTTTTTTGTGAGAGAGTGAGTGAGTGCGTGTGAGTGAGTGTGTGTATGTGTGTGTGACTTGGGGTGTGTGTGCGTGGGTGTGTGTGTGTATGTGAGAGAGAGAGAGAGTGTGTGTGTGTGTGTGTGAATGTGTGTGTGCATGAGTTTGTGTGTATGTTTGTGTGTGTATGAGTGTGTATATGTGTTTGTAAAGGTGTGTGTGTCTGACTGTCTATGTGCGTATTTGTTTGTTTGTTTGCTTAACGCCCAGCCGACCACGAAGGGCCATATCAGGGCGGTGCTGCTTTGACACTAGAACGTGCGCCACACACAAGACAGAAGTCGCAGCACAGGCTTCATGTCTCACCCAGTCACATTATTCTGACACCGGACCAACCAGTCCTAGCACTAACCCCATAATGCCAGACGCCAGGCGGAGCATGCCACTAGATTGCCAATTTTAAAGTCTTAGGTATGACCCGGCCTGGGTTCGAACCCACGACCTCCCGATCACGGGGCGGACGCCTTACCACTAGGCCAACCGTGTATGTGCGTATGAGTGTGTGTTTTGTGTGTATGAGATTTGTGTGAGTCAATGTGTGTGTGTCTGTGGGTGTGTCTGTGGGTGTGTCTGTGGGTGTGTGCGTATGTACATGCGTGCGTATGTACATGTGTAGGTGTGTGTGTGAGTGTGTGTGTGAGTGTGTGTCTGTTTGTATAAGAGAGAAAGAGAGAGAGAGAGTGGGTGGGTGGGTGTGTGTTTGTGCGTGTGCGTAAGTGTATGTGTGTGTGTATGTGTGTTTGTTTGTAAAGGTGTGTATATGTCCGTCTGTCTATATGTGC
>NW_027129153.1:50186-62686 GCF_037325665.1 Littorina saxatilis
ACACACACACACACACACACACACACACACACACACACACACACACACACACACACACACACACACACACACACACACACGCAGAAGACATCAGCAGTTATGTGCGCGCATAGGCAAAAATCAAGCAGAAAAACTCGCTCCCGGCCCCCTCCCCACCCCCCCCCCCCCCCCAACACATCTCTCCCTACCTTGTAATCTGTCGTAAAACCCATCTGTTATTCATAAGCTTCCAGGGCAAAGACAGTAACGTAATACCGAATTATCGGTCAATGATTTCAGCGCCCGATTGTGTGATCATTTGGTCTCCCCATTTGTTGTATTAATCCACACTTATAGCACGAACGTCAAGCGATGAATATGAATTGTGACCTTGCAAACGATCAGGACAATACCTCCGTTTTAAAGGGTCATTTTGTGGTAAAAGAAAGAATGAAAAAAAATAACACGCTCTATTTCTATATCAGGGAGTTGCATGCCATTTAAAAAACAAATCTATTATACTTTGGGTACAGTATATTATATCGTGAAAAAAGCCTTGACACTTGGTGCGTGTTCCAAGGTTGCAATCATTTGGGATAAACCCTTGTTCAGTTTGTTGTATACTATCTCATGTGAACGTAAGTCATTAGTGTAAGATAAAAATTTAAAAAAACTTATGTCAACAATAAATGAAATAGAATACAACAAATAGAATTTGATTAAATCCACGTGATGCTTTTTTAAAGACATTACTGTGACATTCGCAAAACCCTGCTTTCGGGCATGAAGGTCGGGATTGTCACTGCCCTGACGGCTGTGTAAACTTGTTTGCTAGATCCTTTCACATGTGACGGCTTTGGGACTTCAATATGTGAGTATCAGTCAAGAGGAAGTTTGTTTGTTTGTTTGTTTGTTTGCTTAACGCCCAGCCGACCACGAAGGGCCATATCAGGGCGGTGCTGCTTTGACATATAACGTGCGCCACACACAAGACAGAAGTCGCAGCACAGGCTTCATGTCTCACCCAGTCACATTATTCTGACACCGGACCAACCAGTCCTAGCACTAACCCCATAATGCCAGACGCCAGGCGGAGCAGCCACTAGATTGCCAATTTTAAAGTCTTAGGTATGACCCGGCCGGGGTTCGAACCCACGACCTCCCGATCACGGGGCGGACGCCTTACCACTAGGCCAACCGTGCCGGTGTAACACAAAATTTTTACTCCACGAAAAATTTACTCCGGAGTTAATATTTCGTACGAAATTCTTACTCCGAGTACACTTTTCGTACGAGAAAAGAATTCCCCAAGGCACGAAAAAATTACTCCCTCCACGAAATTTTTACTCCCCATTTTTTATACTTCCAGTAAAAATCTCGTATGCAAAAATGGGATGCGGGCGAAGGGATAATGCCAATAAGTGATCTCGCGCACACGAATGTCGCGCGACCCTCCTTCCACCACCAAGGCTAACAGGGGACAAGGGGGAGTAAACATTTCGTACACCTGGCATGGGAAGTTAAATTGCTCGTGTTGGGGTGAAGTAATTTATTCGTTATTTATTCGTCAGGGGAGTAACATTTTTGTACGAAATGTTTACTCGGAACTCACCTGTCTTGGGGAGTAATTTTCTCGTGCAATGGGGGAGTGCTTTTTTCGTAAAGGGAGTAACTTTTTCGTACGAAATGTTTACTCCGGAGTAAAAATCTCGTGGGAGTCATTTTCTCGTGTTACACCGGTATGTAAGTTCATGATATGCAGTATCCAAAGCACAAAAGGTGAAAAGGGGTATGAAAGAGAGTGAGTTCTGAGTTCTGAGTTCTGAGTTCTGAGTTCTGAGTTCTGAGTTCTGAGTTCTGAGTTCTGAGTTCTGAGTTCTCTCTCTCTCTCTCTCTCTCTCTCTCTCTCTCTCTCTCTCTCTCTCTCTCTCTCTCTCTCTCTCTCTCTCTCTCTCTCTCTCTCTCTCTCTCTCTCTCTCTCTCTCTCTCTCTGAAAGTGAGTTTGCAACATTAAGGTTTCTGTTATCTTTGTTTTGTCTGTGTGTATTTGCGTGTGTGTGTGTGTGTGTGTGTGTGTGTGTGTGTGTGCTATGTGTGTGTTTGTGTGTGTGTGTGTGTGCGCGCGCGTGCGTGCGTGTGTGTGAGTGTGTGTGTGTGTGTGTATGTGTGTGCGTGTGTGTGTGTTTAATTGAACAAACATTTCGTTTGGCTTCTTGACGAAAAAAAAGCTATAACAGATCGCATATATATGGCACACGAAATGTAAATACAAAGGGGATTTACATAAATACATATACAACAACTAACCTCAATACATTATTGATTTTAGTTTTAGATCGATAGGCTGATCTCTCGGGCATACACACACACTGACACGCGCGCGGGAACACCTAATCCAAATCTTCGTTTACATTGTTCGTTTAATTCGTTCATGCGGTATACGTGGTGGCCTTCAGCTGACGCTCAGGAAAACAAAGTCTTGTCGATAGATTTTGTTTTTAACAAGAGTCGATCTAGACCGACATAACTCGTATAACTACTTAATTATTGACACTACCAACCGATAGATGGATGAAAACATTTCGACACTGCCAAGAGAGGTAATAGAATCACTCCGCAGATACTTTACAAAAACACAGGATGTTTGCCAGCATAACGTCGATATACATTGTAAACTTGCAAACTATCCACCACATTCAACTATTTTCATTGTCATAAGAATCTTGAGTGTGCATTTAGTTATACATCTTGTGAAGAAATGTGTTAGATGAGTAGAATTTGGAGTTGAGCTGGATTTATTTTTTAAATCATTCACAACGTTCTAATCACTCACCATTCTTGTCTTATTTTTTAAGTTTGGACCACCGTGAGTGTCTACTTGTGAGTGTGGAAAATGTTGACATAAATATCGTTATGACTACGATCAACGCAAAACATGCACAACTCCAACTTCTTTTTGTGCTGCATATAAGAGCTTCTCTAGAAGCTTTGTTTTCCTCGATCACGCGGAAAGAACACGTGCGGTCCGTTTTTGCTTTACCGTAGCCGTCCTTGATTCTGTAAATCGCACACTGCGTTGTGGTTTGATCGTACCAATAATGCTTCTTTCTGGGCCTCCAATCAAACTTGATTGACGGTTTTTACTGAGGGACAACTATTGATGAATGTAGCTACTTCCTCTTGTTTTTTAAGTTAATAAGGAAACCTCTTTTTTTCTTTCTACAGATTTATGCATATTGCTTGGAGGAACCTGTGCACACAATGTGTAAATTATCTGACGAGCGATTTCAATTACACTAGTATCTCCTTAAAAAGTGGTGTTAGTCTAGCCTTGTTGTGCGGAATATGTGTGGATTGAAAATAAACGTGGGTCCTCCGCAACAAATTTGTGACCATCCACCACGAAATGAGTCGCATGTCACCTTTGCATGATTTTCATATTTTTACATTTTCCTAAAGAATTTGTTATGCTCTATCCAGTGGTGAAAACCGTGTTAGAAAAGAGCGAAAACTGTTTGAGTTATAAGCCTGTGACTAAGGTGACCCTCACACTGTTACCAGACACTCCCCGGACTTATATTAAGCCTAGCGCAGAACCGCGCGAGGTGACATGCGACTCATTTCGTGGTGGAGGGTCAAATTTGGGAAGGGAGGAGAGCAAATGGAATAGTTATGTAGAGGCTACACGCCGAGTCTCAGTGATTAGGCCAAAAAAAAAAAATTGTCTGTTTAGGGTAACATGACCAAAAAAAGTAGGGTCGGTAGGTAGGTAGTTTTTTTTTGTTTTTGTTTTTTTGTTTTTTTTGTGTGTGTGTGTGTAAATGCTATGTTGGCTGAACATTCACTTCTTATATTTGATGAATACATGTTTCAAAACTAACGTATAAATAAAACAGAGAGAAAGGGAGAGAAAGAAACGCCAAATGTCTCTTTTTAGCATTTTTACCTCTTTTTTTTTTTCTTTTTTTTTTGAAATCAAAAAAAGTTTTTGGGTCGGCGCCAAATCGATAGGGTCGGTCGGGTTACCCTAAACAGACAATTTTTTTTTGGGGCCTTATCAAAAATAAACGATTGTGCACGGCAGATCTGAATTCAGAAAACAACCAAACTCATGGATTTTATGTTGAGATTCATGTGTTCAAGCCTGTAGTTGCTGGTTTAAATGCGGTATGGTTGTATTATTTGCTCCAGACATGTATATTGTGTACATTAGAGTGTTCTGAACTTTTGAGTCGCAAAAAGTAGATCCACAATGTGTACAGTCTCTACCCATGAGCTATCGAGGATTCAGGCCCGTTGTTGGGTAAGTGATTTTGGTTGTTGGGTAAGTTACCAAAAAATAACTAGCCCTACAAGATTTCAGAAAGAAAGAAGCAGAGGGGGGAATAAAATAGTTATACACGCTTATTTTGATTTCTCGGCGAGACAATGCCGAGCTAGATGTCACGCAATCAGCGACATTCAAACAAAGTGAAGCGCCGTGCTATTTACGTGGTGTCAATGACGTCAGAAATGACAGTGGAGGGTGGTGCGCTGTTATTGGATATTGCCTCCTAACTGTACAATAGAAGAATGCTTACGACTATCACAGTGCAACATTTTCCAGGCGTGTTAAATACAGCAAAGATGTACAATTACAAGTGTGATTATTTGAAAAGTATTAATTAAAAAATGTCAGGATTTTTATGGCTTAATAGTCAAAGACGTAAATCCAATAGCTTAGGTAGGCAAATCATTTTCAGTGAACGAGATGGGTTTTTTTAATTATTATTTTCTTTTGCCTTTTTCTTTGTATGTGCTTCGATGTAATTTTCGTGCGAAACTGGATTTATTGCCACTTGTTATGTTCTTTTCATAAAGTCATTTTTATCAGGCACTTCAGAAGACATGAAGACATTGTTATTTCTTTTAAAAAGAAAAAAAAACAACTGCGTTACTTTTAATGTTCTTCAACCACAATGCATCTTTCTTTATTTGGTGTTTAACGTCGTTTTCAACCGCTCAAGGTTATATCGCGACGGGGAAAGGAGGGGGGGTTGTCCGGCTTGTAGAGCATTTATTCTGATTTACCCAAAGCGGCCTGAACGTTTAATGAACGAGTGTACGGTGGAAAAAATTTTCCTGTTCAAATCTGAGGAATACTGTCTGTCTCCGTTTAAAAGGTGGGGGAGGTGAATTATGTGATTGGGGAGGGTACAGTTTAAATGAAAAGCAAGCAAACATGAAAAGAAAATTGAATGAAAATTGTACATCAAAACAAAAATCAGTTTTAGAATACATATATAATATTTATGGTGTTAGCGAGTACGAGATAGGGAGGGAGAGAGGGAGGGAGGGAGGGGGAAAGTGAGAGAGAGGGGGAGAGTGAGAGAGAGAGAGAGAGGGGGAGAGAGAGAGAGAGAGAGAGAGAGAGAGAGGGAGAGAGAGAGGGAGAGAGAGAAAGAGAGAGAGAAAGAGAGAGAGAGAGAAAGAGAGAGAGAGAGAGAGACGAGTAGACGTATCGATGTTGTTTTCACTTTACATGTTTATCTGTTCGAAACGGCCGGACTGTCCAATAAATTCCTGCACTGTTAAAAAGATTTTTTTGTTAATTTTTGTTTGCAAGGAGGGGTTTCCATGAAGTAGAATATCTGTGTGTATGAGGTTGTTGGTTAGTTTGTTGATTGTGTTGTTTCTTGCAGCTAAGTGTAAACGGCATTCTAGTAAGAAGTGTGTTGCAGTTTCTGTTCCATCACCACAGTCGCATACGCTGTTTTCCGCAAGGTGTCGCTCAACTAAGTCTTTCTTTAGATCGCTAATATTAAGTCTCATTTTTGTGTGGATTATTTGTGTTTGTCGACTGCCACTGTAGAAGTAAACGGGAATTTGTGTGTCGTCTTTTGTTAAGTAATGTTTAAATTCCCCGAGGGAGTCGGTTAACTGTATTAATTTTGTTCAGGTAGTTGGTTCCAGAGTACTGTTGTCGAAGGAAAAAAGGATGTTTTGTACGTTTCTGTTCGATGTGGGGGTATACTTCGTTCTAAGGGGCGGCGTCTGTGGTAGGGGTTGTTGGCTGCTACGAGAGGTGGGAGTGCTGCTTGTAGGTATGGGGGGGTCTTGTCGTGAGTAATTTTATGGAACATTGTTAGTTTATGACGGTTACGCCTTTCAGATAATGATTGGAGTCCAGATTCTCCGTAAAGCTTAAAGTGACTGGTTCCGCGGACAGCTCCGATGATTGTTCGTATTGCATCTAGGTTTAACTTTTCGAGTTCATCTGTTAGGGTTTTGCTACAATTGTCCCATATTATGTCGCAATAATCAAAGTGTGGTAGAATGAAGGATTTAAACATAATTTCCAATGATTTTCGGCTCAGTCTATATTTGTATGTACGCAAGCAAGCTACGAGAGTTCTGCACTTTGCAACAAGAGATTTTATATGTTCATCCCATTTACAGTTGTTTTGTATTATTATTCCTAAGTGTTTGTGATTTTGGGAACTTTCAAGGATGGTATTGCCAAAGTTTAGATCTGCGATATCAGGGGTTCTTTGTGTACAAAAGTTCACCAATTCAGTTTTTGCATGGTTAAATGCTACCTTCCATGTTTCTGCCCAATTTACAATTTTTTCAAGATCTGAGTTTAAAATTTCGGCACGGATGTTGTGATTGGCTAAAGACAAGTACATGCTAGTGTCGTCAGCAAAAAGCTTCATCGTAGATTCCATATCACGTACAATGTCGTTTACATAAATTAGGAAGAGCAAAGGTCTAAGCACTGAACCTTGAGGAACTCCCGCTACTACTGGAAGATAAGTTGATTTACTGCCTTTTAATACAACTGCTTGCTTTCGATCTGTTAGGTAGTCTGTAAACCAGTTTAATAATGGCCCATTAATTCCAGCGGCTTCGAGTTTATGCAATAAGCCCCGGTGCCAAACTCTATCGAATGTTTTGGATATATCAAAGAAGATTGCTTGGGTAGTTATTCTATTATCGAGTGATGTTCAACAACAAACACAAATAACATTATGTCTTTGTATTCAGAAACTATTGAGTATAACGGTAATATCACTGAATGATGTTTGCAGATAAAAGACAAAGCACTTTAGAGCATTATTATGAATTTAATTATCTTTCAAGGACCTTAAAAGGTATCAAACAATCCATTTAGTGCGTTTTGAAACATGCTTTTAACATACATACATGCAGACTGAATGTAACAATCATTTTAGGAAAGAAAAAGATAAGAACTTGCATTCTCCAGGAGTTATCAGCACCAAGAAAGAGAGCAAGGCGATCCAGTACATCATGCTTGGCCGTAAGACGAGTCTGATTCCAGCTTTTTCAGGCTTTCTGAAGACTTCCAGATTCTCTCGTTGCTTACTATCTGGATTCAATGTGTATGCTGTGTTTTATACAAACACGCTGCTTGAATCTCTTTCTGATTAACGTTTTCTTTTCTGGTTTATATCTTGTGAAATGTTACTGAGCCTCATCTTCAAAGGCAGTTTTGTGTTCCAAAACTTAAACAACGTCATGCTTTACCTGGTGTAAAGCTTTTATCTTAAAGAAAATTATTTGAGAAAATCAGTAGACCTCTTTTTATGGCTATTCGAGTTAGCACAGGTAAATTCACATCAACTTTGAATAAAGCTTTGAGAAGCGAACGTTTGTTGCTGGAAAATGGTCCATTGTCATAGTCACAAAAAGGATCCATTGATTTAATTGTATTTTTTTGCAGCAGTTGTCTTTTTCTGCTTTTGCATGAAAGGGCCTGCAAACAGTAACAAAATACCTGAACCTTTTTGTTCAAGGCTTTAAGACTCAACGTGGCCACATTTACCTGAGACTTTAACTTCGTCATTTAAAAGCATGAACCATTTCAGATAAGTTTTGACAACAACTTATGTCAACTCTTTCATCGCGTAATCCTATACAGACCGTACGTGTGATTAATTGTATGTACTTCAAAACCCTACAGTGGTATTAAACAAAAAAGAAGTTTTGTTTTTGTTCTTGCCAATTCCTGTCACCCGTAACAATAAAATAAATGTGAGTCTCAACAACTTTGAGGTGTTTGAACTCAGATGATATTGTTTAGCTTGTGATGTTTGTTGCAGCATGAGGGCCTCAAGGTGAAATCTGCACTCAGAACATGCAACCACATCGTCCTTTATCCAAGCGGAGCGCGGGCGAAGCCCGCGCGTAGCGAGGTAGGTTTTTTTTTCATCTCCCAGCACTGAAAATTTTTTTGCCAAGTGGTGTCTGTCTGTGAACATTGTTCTAGAATTCATCTTTTAGCACAATATTAGCGACACTGTTTGGACAATTCTATTAAAATTAGGCGTACAAACTGATTTTGTTTCGGGGAATCCTCTCAGAGGATCAGAATTTTCATATAATATCATCGGAAGCTGTTACAACGGGAAAATGTGAAACTTTTGTCACTTTTTAACATGGAATTTCATCTTTGAGCGTTTCAAGCGGACTTTAATAAAATAGTTATTTGCGAATTAAGCAGCGGAAGACACTCACCGGTTCAACATGTGTATGGTCATTAAACCTCAAAACATTTCAGTAAGTGGTTTAGACAAACACCTCGGACATGTGAGGGTGACTGGTTTGTAGCTGAAGAGTTTTTTTCTAAAGTGTGTTCTAAATACAAATGACGTACTGGTAATGATGTAATGAGTTGTTCTAATCTTGTTCTTGGAACTCTTGCTGTTCCAAGCTTGTTCTTAGCAAGTCTTGGTGACGAGAACAAAGACTATCAATGAAATCTTTAGAAATAACCTCTGACAACGACGACGATGACGACGACGACGACGATAACAACAAATGACATCGACGACGACGACGACAACAACAACAACAACAACAACAACAACAAAAACAACAACACGAGAACAACAACAATCACGACAACGAACATGACAACAACAACACCAACAACTACGACGACAACTACAACGACTGGGTTATGATGACATCACCAATGATTTAAAGGCCGTTAAAAAATCGTTAAATCCTATTTCTTCACTGATTCTTATGAAATTTTAAAGGTAGGTTTGTTGTCCCCAACTTATTTTCACTCCATACTTTTCCAGAAGAAAAACATAATTTTGGCAGTTAAAAACCGTTAAATTTCAATTCTTCACCGATATTTATGAAATTTTGTGGGTAGGTTCGTTGTCCCCAACTGATTTTCACTCTATACTTTTCCAGAAGAAAGACATAATTTTGGCAGTTAAAAAACGTTAAATTTCAATTCTTCACCTATCTTTATGAAATTTAGTGGGTGGGTCCGTTGTCCCAAACTGAATTTTAAGACATACTTTTCCAGACAAAAAACCTTATTTTTGGCAGTTAAAAACCGTTAAATCTCAATTCTTCATCGATATTTATGAAATTGTGTGGGTAGGTTCGTTGTCCCCAACTGATTTTCACTCCATACTTTTCCAGAAGAAAAACATAATTTTGGCAGTTAAAAACCGTTACATTTAAATTTTCACCTATCTTTATGAAATTTAGTGGGTGGGTCCGTTGTCCCAAACTGAATTTCAAGACAAACTATTCCAGTCAAAAAAACTTATTTTTGGCAGTTAAAAACCGTTAAGTCTCAATTCTACACCGATATTTATGACATTTTGTGGGTAGGTTTGTTGTCAGATTTGACATGATGGCAGAATTGAAAGTGTGAGATATCCTGATGTTTCACAATTTATGCTGCATAATTCAGCCCCATAGGCGCTTGAATTTTAGGTGGAGTTGGGTTTTTTTTCAGCCCAAACCAGTAACCCCCACATGGTTTTCATCAGAGATACTACAGATCTCTGTTTTCATGTCCCTTTCTGAGAGACTTCAAGAAGTTTCAATTTGACGTCATGATTAGCCTGCCGCATTAGCAAGTATGAAAACACGTCATCGATGACACATTTTAAGAGAGAGAGAGAGAGAGAGAGAGAGAGAGAGAGAGAGAGAGAGAGAGAGAGAGAGAGAGAGAGAGAGAGAGAGAGAGAGAGAGAATCATGTACACACAGATGGACGACTTCGCTTGGGGTATGTACTGCCCGGCAGTACACATCTACTTTATTTTATGATAGTCCGATAGTTAAAGGCGAGACGTGGGAGTGAATGTCAGTTTCTAGTCCACACATTTCTGATTTTAATTTGAGTTCAAAGAGAATTTGTAAAGGCAAAAGATATGGAGGAAGGAAATAACGATATTATTTTAACTTTCAATGAAAACTCATGTACCTGACTGTTTTGTACGTCATCCAAGCGGAGCGCGGGCGGAGCCCGCGCGTAGCGAGGTAGTTTTTTTTTTCATCTCCCAGCACTGAAAATTTTTTTGCCAAGTGGTGTCTGTCTGGACATTGTTCTAGAATTCATCTTTTAGCACAATATTAGCGACACTGTTTGGACAATTCTATTAAAATTAGGCGTACAAACTGATTTTGTTTCGGGGAATCCTCTCAGAGGATCAGAATTTTCATATAATATCATCGGAAGCTGTTACAACGGGAAAATGTGAAACTTTTGTCACTTTTTAACATGGAATTTCATCTTTGAGCGTTTCAAGCGGACTTTAATAAAATAGTTATTTGCGAATTAAGCAGCGGAAGACACTCACCGGTTCAACATGTGTATGGTCATTAAACCTCAAAACATTTCAGTAAGTGGTTTAGACAAACACCTCGGACATGTGAGGGTGACTGGTTTGTAGCTGAAGAGTTTTTTTCTAAAGTGTGTTCTAAATACAAATGACGTACTGGTAATGATGTAATGAGTTGTTCTAATCTTGTTCTTGGAACTCTTGCTGTTCCAAGCTTGTTCTTAGCAAGTCTTGGTGACGAGAACAAAGACTATCAATGAAATCTTTAGAAATAACCTCTGACAACGACGACGATGACGACGACGACGACGATAACAACAACAACAACAAATGACATCGACGACGACGACGACAACAACAACAACAACAACAACAACAACAACAAAAACAACAACACGAGAACAACAACAATCACGACAACGAACATGACAACAACAACACCAACAACTACGACGACAACTACAACGACTGGGTTATGATGACATCACCAATGATTTAAAGGCCGTTAAAAAATCGTTAAATCCTATTTCTTCACTGATTCTTATGAAATTTTAAAGGTAGGTTTGTTGTCCCCAACTTATTTTCACTCCATACTTTTCCAGAAGAAAAACATAATTTTGGCAGTTAAAAACCGTTAAATTTCAATTCTTCACCGATATTTATGAAATGTTGTGGGTAGGTTCGTTGTCCCCAACTGATTTTCACTCTATACTTTTCCAGAAGAAAGACATAATTTTGGCAGTTAAAAAACGTTAAATTTCAATTCTTCACCTATCTTTATGAAATTTAGTGGGTGGGTCCGTTGTCCCAAACTGAATTTCAAGACAAACTATTCCAGACAAAAAACCTTATTTTTGGCAGTTAAAAACCGTTAAGTCTCAATTCTACACCGATATTTATGACATTTTGTGGGTAGGTTTGTTGTCAGATTTGACATGATGGCAGAATTGAAAGTGTGAGATATCCTGATGTTTCACAATTTATGCTGCATAATTCAGCCCCATAGGCGCTTGAATTTTAGGTGGAGTTGGGTTTTTTTCAGCCCAAACCAGTAACCCCCACATGGTTTTCATGTCCCTTTCTGAGAGACTTCAAGAAGTTTCAATTTGACGTCATGATTAGCCTGCCGCATTAGCAAGTATGAAAACACGTCATCGATGACACATTTTAAGACAGAGAGAGAGAGAGAGAGAGAGAGAATCATGTACACACAGATGGACGACTTCGCTTGGGGTATGTACTGCCCGGCAGTACACATCTACTTAATTCAGAATATGGAACAGCTCGAAATGTGGACCGGCTCATGATATGGACCAGCTCATGATATGGACCAGCTTAGTTCTGTGAAAATAACGATGCAAGAGCGCTCAGGGACAATTGTATTTAGTCACCTTGTCTAGATGTTGTATACATTTGATTGCAAGGGAAAAGTAACCTGGGCCTCAAGATTTCGTGAATTTTTGTGTAAATATTGGTTCTCATGTGCATGTGATAATCAGGGTCTCGCTAATGAGAATTGTTTTTGCAATGCTTTAAACATAGGATTATTTATTGCAGATGGCATGACTAAGATGACCATATTCAAACAAGTGAAAGAATTTCAATGTATAGAATGTTTAAACAATCCAGCAACGAAGGACCTCCACTCCTGTCTGTTCTGGGCGAGTCTCTGGATAATACCCCACGTATGGTTCAGGGTCTTCAGTTCTCTTTCCACCGTTTGTCGCCAGATGTTTTTGTCGAACCTTATTTGTTGTTAAATATTCATACGTCTCTTCGGCGTGCCCTTGTCAAATTTTGATGTGGCGTATCTGAGAGTGTTGTCCATTGTCAACAGCCGGGGATGCGTAAACCACAAAGTTGCTTGTTTTTTACAATCTGTTTGACATATTTGGCAGCGTGATTTACAATGATAAACAACAAC